>NC_091928.1:24815182-25115182 GCF_041260155.1 Ptychodera flava | reverse complement strand
GGAGGCAAAGATTCAGGGTCCATTTGGGTTTTCAGTTTTGAATAAAGACAGTGAGAAAAAAAATGACAAGTGACGGTTTGACAAGATTTAATCTATCACAAGAATGCACTACGTGGACTGTTACGGTATTCTTCTGTCTGATTATTTTTTTTTTTGGGGGGGGGTGAAATGCAAGTTGAGATGTACATAAATACTGTAATTAAATTTTATCGTCGTGTTTAATATAATTAAGAGACAAAATGGTTCTCCATATAAGGAGACTACAGGATTACTCAAATGTTAATATTCTAGAAATATTGACACCATTGATAGATATGTGCATAATCAAGCGAGACGCATATGAGTTTACACGAGACTCATCAGTGTACACTCAGAATTCCAATCGTTTAGCTTGTTAAGAAAAATATGTGAATAACTCTCTCTCTCTCTCTCTCTCTCTCTCTCTCTCTCTCTCTCTCTCTCTCTCTCTCTCTCTCTCTCTCTCTCTCTCTCTCTCTCTCTCTCTCTCTCTCTCTCTCTCTCTCTCTCTCTCTCTCTCTCTCAATCCAGACTGTAACAAGTATTTTCTTTTAATTCCAACCCACTCGTAGCGCATATTTGTTACAAAGAGGCGAAAAGTCTCCAATACATCCTAAATAAATTTCTAATACTAACATGTCATGCTAGGTTGACGTCTATTTAAAATAGGGTTCGTGATGTATAGATCTAAGATCATGTAATGGGAGGTACGTCACTATCCTAAAATAAATAACATCTACATTACTAGCTTGTTGTGGCAGGTCACTGCGAGGTCAAGGATCGACATTACGTTTCCTCTCTGAATGTGAAACTAATATTTTCAACAGCCTGGAGACAGGAACCTGTTTTACGCCTCGCACAGAGCACTTCGCCAAAAATATGTCAAAATTTCAATTTGCTTTACAGCAAGAAACATTTTGGCGAAAGTAATACATGCAGTGCGGGTCAAAAAGTCGTATAGTGACCAAACTGGTTGTTAGATTGCCACTTCGTCAAACTGAAATAAAATTAGAAGAAAACAAAACGATTGAGTTTTGGTCAGCCTTTACTAATTTTGAAATCAGTAAACTTACGGAAATAATTACGGCTGAAGAACTTAAGATGTACTTTTCGTGGAATCATAATGAGTCGAAATGGTTCAATTTTACTTCGACAACAGAAAGACAACAGAATGGAAGGAACGTCACTTTCCTAATATAAATAACATAAACATGTCTCGCTCTTTCATTTTGTTTCAATATCAGAACATGTTGTGGTTATGAAAATGTGCGCACATTGTTGTAGCACATTGTTGATTGATGTAAAGCAATGCAGTTGTTATAAAATGTGATTTTGAATCTCGTTTTAATTCATCTTGCTTGCATTTTGTTGATTGTTACAATTACGTGAATATAATGTAGATTTTACCGACTATTTCTATCGGACACAGTATGTTCATGGTATTTAATTCTTGTGTTTTGGGGAAAATGTCAGAAATGGTCACCAAAATTTGACCCGTAGTCGGGTCAGAAGGTAGGGTTCCCATGCTCCCTAGTATGGATATATTTTTTAAAACCTACATTTTTGTAATCCTTAGGGTCTATATATAATGATTTTTGATGTTCCCAAAATCAAATATTGTCCCATAAGGTTCATTTGGCGCCATCTTGGCCGCCATCTTGGTCGCCATCTTGCATGGATTTCAAAAATTGGGTAGGGGTCACATATTTACCGCTCGACGGAAACAGAAACAATAACTTACTATAAACGTTACATTTGTAGAAAGCCCAAATCATGGCTTTTCTATTGATATATAACTTAATAGGGATAAATTAATATTCGAACGTCGATCAGACTTTATATCGGCCATTGACCGTAAATTGTAAAATTTGCTAAATTTCACACACAATAATTAAGTTCCTGTTCCTCCAAACAATTGTTCATAAGGTATTTATATATTTGTGGAAGAACTCAGTGCATTACTCAAGAAAAACAACATTAAAAGTGTGTGTCTTGAGATTGAGTGGGTGTATGAGCTTGTTTTAAATATACGCTAATCCATATTTCCGTGTGTAATATAAAGGGTAAGGGTAATGTTTCCCTTTCTGTTTCGAATCATGAATGATGAAACCTTATAAAATGTTACTATTTAAAAGTGCTGCATCATGCCTTTCTAAAGATATATGGTTTTATGGAGAAAAATTGTACATTTGAAAGTTACAAAGCTTAAACCTTTCAGTTTGTGTCGATTTTAAGTGATTTTTTAAAAACAAAACAAAATTATAATATGTTGGGTAGGGGTAATATTTCGCTTCTGCCTCAACCATGAATAATGAAACCATATGAATGTTATACTCTTTGAAAACTCTGAATAAAGGTCTTTCTAAAAATGTATAGTTTTATTGGAGAGAGTTGCATATTGTTAAGTTACCAAGCTTAAGTCTTTCAGTTTGTGTCAATTTTAAACGAATTTTTAAAAAAATTATAATGTGTGGGGTAGAGGTAATGTTTCCCTTTCTGCCTCGAATCATGAATTATGAAACCATATAAATGTTATACTGTTAGAACTCTCTGAAACGGGTCTTTCTAAAGATGTATAGCTTTATTGGGAAAAATTGCATATTTTAAAGTTACAAAGCTTACGCCTTTCAGTTTGTGTCAATTTTAAGTGATTTCTTTTGAACAATGTACACAAAATAGTTAGTCAGTTGGCCAGGTATCATTCCCTCCAAAGCATTTTACCCACTATTATTTTCTGTTAGCTAGTATTCTCAGCTGTCATAATCTGCTTATCTGCCATTTAATTGATGGTGTGTAAGAGTGTAAGGACTTGTTTTGTAGGGGGGTGTGACGCCCTCACTAGTAAAATAGGAATGGGTTAAGGGTAACATACTTAGCGCTAGTCTCAAACAAAAATAACAAAGTAAAATAAACAATATAGCCTTTAAAGCCCAGATAATTTCTTTACCATTGGTATACAACTTAATGGGGATAAATCAATATTCAAATATCGATTAGGTTTTATATCGGCCATGAAATGTAAATTGTAACATTTGCTTAATTTCAAACCAAACAATTAAGTTCCTTTTGCTCCAAACAATTTTAAAAGGTATTTATATATTGTTTTAGAAAAAAAAAACTTAATGCAATAGAGAAGAAAAACAATGTTGAAAGTTGTATCTTGGGATTTAGAAGCTGCATGAAAATATTTTCTTAATATGTAGTATGTCACAAACCTCCCTGTAAGAGACTTATGATTTGCCTTGCGTTGAGGAAGAAAATGCTAACAAGAGTTAACCGTAGCTTCTAGGTAATTTTTGTGTCTTGTGCTTCCTGTGTTATTTGTGGAGTCCCTGTGGACTTGTATTTGAATTTTTTCTGAGTTTGTTCGTCGTATTATGTATCGGAGTCTCATTCTCAGAACGAATTAATTTGTGTCTTCTAGCAGATTGATTCTGTTGGACCTTTGTTGTTGGAACTAATTTCAAGCCTTTGCAAAGAGCGTTCATTTCTATAATTGTTAGATTTGTGTGAAGAAATATTCTTAGTAAATCCATGTTTTTTGTTGGTCACTGTGTTTCGTTTATGTTTGGTATGTTGTAATATTGTGTTTGAAATATTTTGTTTGTCATTTTGTGCATTTATTTTTGCTTTTTTAGTTTTATTACGCTTTCTGTTTCTGAGTTTTTAACACAATTTCGTGTGTGGTCATGTTTTGCCATTGTGTTACGGTAGTGCTATTTAAACCGGTGTGTGGGATATAAAAGGCCCCCAACTTCATAATGGCGCTGAAGTGACAACTGGCAACAGTCAGGTAGACCGCTCCATTAAAATCAACCTAAACGATGCTCAAACAAATATTATTAGCAAACACCTTGGCCATACAGGTATCCGCAAAGTTTCACAAAGTTTTTCAAAACTACGACGACATGGGGAGAAATCGCTTCTGAACAAAGGGAATGACTCTCAAAAGACAGTTGACAGTTGTTCGATGATTCAAGCAATTGTCAATCATTCGGTGACGCGCAGAGGTGTAAACTGGTCAAACATTTGCTGTGCATACGAGAACAATTACGATGTAAACAAACCATAAGTATGCTTAGAGTTATATCAGCGAGCAAAGGATGGAAACTTAGTGTAAATTATCATCAACTCTTTGGTAGCGTTTATGGTGCAATGACATCATGAAGTGAACCATTTTCAGACGTGACTTAGCAAGAGGACTATACTGGTATTACGATGTATTCTTGCGAAAAGCGCGTAAAGTTTTAAAACAAAACTGTAGGTATAGAGTCTGTAGTTTGCACCGAGAATGTCATCGAAAACAACCTTCAAATATGATGGTAGCCACCATGATCAAATTAATTATAGGCACTCGACGGGATCCACGTTTTAACAACTTCAAAATCTACGGTCGAACGTAAGGCTACCAAACAGTTTTTTTTGATATGTATTCTGGTCACGAAAACGGCCGTTTTTACACGTTGCAATGACATGTCGTGCTCGCAGGGTGGTAAGGTTTGACATACTAATTGCTACGAAAATAAACATAACTCGTGGTGAGTTTTCGATGTCACCCGCCAAGCAACCGAGCAGCCGACCGTTATCGCTATTACAGTATCATGATACACGAGATTCATGGAAGTATGGACCCTTACCTGATGTTGTGAACTTCCTTTATTTTCTGATTTGATAGCGATCGATCGGTCATGACGTCGTTTACCTATTTCCTACCACTTTCCTGACATGTTCCTCCTTCCATGTTCAGGTGGATACAGTTTAGTTAACGTTCATCGGTAAATCACCATACGAAATTGCCAATTTCCGTATGTTCATAGCGGTCAGTAGCCGAATCATTCACATAATGAACGATGACATTGCCTGAAAACTTCAGGAAATTCAAACTCCTGTTTGATAAAGTTGATAGTTTCCTTTCTTTCTTTTTTTTACTTCGAGTATTTGCCATCGCATAACTGAAACGAACCGGGAAACGAAGGCTGTACGTATCTATATTAGTCGAGCCTGAGCGTGATGTGAGAGCAAACAGTGTTGCAGATAATGTGAACGATCGCAACCATTACCAACAGACTCATTATGCAGAGCAATGTCCCAAAATGCCCAATCAAACTTGGCACTAATCATGATCCCGGTCCATTTCGAGCCGGGCTTTAAGGGAAGTGCGGTGGCCTTTGAAAGGCCCTTTGGTTTGGTTTTGTACCGTAGTATAGGAAGAAAACCCGACCTATCGTCGTTGCTGTGAATGTGTTGTTTTTAGCCTTCTTTTTGCCTATTTGAAGAATCGTCTTTGCAGTCTTCCATCCTGCGTTCTGTGTATTGAGTGTCTTTGATCTCTGTCTTAAGTTTGTGATGTACAACTGTTTTGTGTCCCGATGCTTTATTGGGTGTATAGGTAAGTAGTTAGAGATTAGGGTTATAAATTGGTTGCCACGGTATCTTTCCAGGTGTTGCCACTTTTGAAGGAATCAACACTCGGTATTTTGGCCTGGTAAATATGCCTTTCGGGTGTACCTGTAGGCTACGTGGTACTGAATAGGGGTCACTTAGGTTTCAACACATTCGATACTCTTCGCTGTAATGAAGGTACCAAATCTCATATCTCATCCATATATATTATTATGACTTTCTCCTGTGTTTAATTTAGGCCTATGAAAAATATGAAAATTGCATACATGTTGTTGTAAAATATCTTTTTAGGGTCTATGCTTCAAAGAAGTCGGAGTCTAACATTGGTTAAATGTCATCCATGATAAGAAATGATAGATTCACTTACAGGGCTTTTTACACATTTAGGTGGCAATGGGAATATAAGCCTTTTTAGTCATTTACTAAAGGGTTTTCTCGCCTTTTTATTGCCTGGTGTATAGAGTGTTTGTTCGCCCTCTGTTTACTATTTATTTGCGTAATTTGAATGCGTTCTGTGACATTTGGCTTTTCGGTTTTTAGTTCCGGGATTATTCTGCTATTGAATTTTAGTACCCGGTCGAAAAAGTAATCCTCATCGGGAGTACATAGTGTTCTGCGTTGCAAAATAATATCGACAAACAGTTATGATCTCTTGTTTTCTGGTAAGAAGGGTAAAGTGTTGTCGATCCATCTATCTTAGTATTGAGAAGCTATATTGTGGATTAATGGTGATTGGTTTTAAGCGATAAAAGATTATCTCGTGTTCCCGTGTGGTGTTAAAAGTAGTGAGCTCTGATTCGCCCAGACGGTCATGTGACTGTGCATATATTAATGATATTCTGTACACTTAGCCATTCCTATCTCCAAAGTGGGTTCTTTCACATTGTCTTTATTTTCATCACAAGTTTCAATATACTGATTGATATAGCGATAAACAACCCCTATAGGTTGGGTAAACCACTCAGTTTTGACGATTTCACTCCTATACACACGCGTATGTGTTTACCAGTCGAAACCGTGTGGTATCCCTTCCGTGTGGTGCTTTATTGCTTATATCTTCGCGATACAATTAAAGAAAAGGGATTGATTGTTGCTGCTGTCACATCAACTTAGCATGAAAACTATGAAATCCAATTTAGTGTTTGTGAGTATGAAATATATAATTTTTGACATTTTTTTTATTATGCGCATTGAACTTGTTTACATCATTAAAAAGTACTATCATATTGATGCCTTATGGCGAAATTTCCCGAAAACATGCGCATAAATTCTTCCTGTGATGCCTCATCCAAAAGTTATATCAAAAAGCGATTTTTTTGAAGTCCAAGCTGTTATGTAGCTGTTAACTTTTTTTCCCTTGTTTGATGTATTGAAATGAGTAAAACGTCTTTTTTACCACCATTTTCACTTTTTAGTGCTATTTAATGCCCTATAGAGTATTTTTTCATGTTCCTTTAAAAAGTAAATATCATTAAAGTAACATAAACTTTGAGTTTAGGCATTGTTACTGCATATTTTTTGAACTACCCCATCAAGCTATATCTTGTTGGAAAAACATCTTGTTGCCTTAGTGTTTCAGAGATATGATATTTATGTGGCTTCCTTATTCGCTGCGTTTGGTAGGAGAGGAAACATTACCCATACCCCTATCCCTTAAATGTATATTATAGAGGGGTGTATGGCATACTATATATTAGGAAAACAATCGACGCACCCCATAAATCTCAAGATACACAGCTTTGATGTTTTTACTTCTTAATTGCATTAGTTCTTTCAAATAATATATATTTACCTTGTAAAAAATGTTTGGAGGAACAGGAACTTAATTGTTTGGTTTGAAATTAAGCAATTTTTACAATTTTATTTCATGGCCGATATAAAACCTAATCGATGTTTGAATATTGATTTATCCCCATTAAGTTGTATACCAATGGTAAGGGAATTTTCTGGGCTTTCTAAAATATATTGTGACAGCCAACCTACAAAACAAGTCCTTAACACTCTTATACACCATCAATTAAATGGAAAATAAGCAGATTATGACAGCTGATAATAATAGCTAACAGAAAACCATAGTGGCTTAAATGCCTTAGAGGGGATGACTTCGATACCTGGCTAACGGACTAACAATTTTGTGCATATTGTTCAAAAAAACACTTAAAACTGACACAAACTGAAAGGCTTAAGCTTTGTAACTTTGAAATATGCAATTTTCTTTAGAAAGACCCGTTTCAAAGTTTTCAAACAGTATAACATTCATATGGTTTTATAATCCATGGTTCGAGGCAGAAAGGGAAACATTACCCCTACCCCGTATATTATAATTTCGCTAAAAAATCACTTAAAATGGACACAAACTGAAAGGCTTAAGCTTTGTAACTTTTAAATATGCAACTTTTCCCAATAAAACTATACATCTTTAGAAAGGCCCTTTTCAGGGCTTTTAAACAGTATAACATTTATATGATTTCATAAATCATGTTTCGAGGCAAAAAGGGAAACATTACCCCTACCCTATATATTATAATTTTGTTTTAAAGATCACTTAAAATCAACACAAACTGAAAGGCTTAAGCTTTGTAACTTAAAAATATGCAACTTTTCCCAATAGAACTATACATCTTTAGAAAGGCCCTTTTCAGATCGTTCAAACAGTATAACATTTTATGGTTTCATTATTCTTGGTTCGAGGCAGAAAGGGAAACATTACCCCTACCCATACATTATTATTTATTTTTTAAAAATCACTTAAAATCGACACAAACTAAGGTTTAGGCTTTTTTAACTTTCAAATATGCAATTTTTCCCCTTAAAACTATACAACTTTAGAATGTCTGATGCAGCACTTTCAAAAAATGTAACAATTTTATAATTCATCATTCGTCATTCATAATTCGAAACGCAGAGGGAAACATTACCCTACTCCTTATATTACACACCGATATATTGCATACCGCGTATTAAGAAAACAAGGTCATACACCTAGTCAATCTCAAGACACATACTTTTAATGTTGTGTTTGTTGATTTTTGCACTGAGTTCGCCCACAAAATATATGAATACCTTATGAAAAAATGTTTGGAGGAACGAGAACTTGATTATTTGTTGTGACATTTAGCAAATTTTACGATTTACGGCCAATGGGCGATATAAAGTCTAATTGACGTTCGAATATTAATTTATCCCTATTAAGTTATATATCAATGAAAATTACATGATATGGGCTTTCTAAAATATAATGTTTATAGTATTTTATTGTTTCTGTATCCGTCGCGCGGCAAATATGTCACCCCTAACCCATTGTTGAAATCCAAGATGGCGGCAAAGATGGCGGCAAAGATGGCGCCAAATGAACCCCATGGGACAATTTTATTTTGGAACCTCAAAATGAATTAAATATAGACTCTTAGGATTACAAAAATGTAGGTTAAAAATATATCCATTGGGATGCATGGGAACCCTACTTTCCGACTAGACAACTATAACTAACTTTCTCAATTCCCTTTTGCATTATACAAGTTAGTACAAATTGTAGAGCGGCACTTTCAAAAATACTGCAAAGACATATCACAATACTGTATTTAGTTATTTTTCTGGTATGACCCTGCTTCTTGACAATCAATCTGGTTTTAGAAAATGCTTTCTTGTCAAAATGCCTTGATTCGTTTGACTGATGAGATCTTATTCAATATTTATAATGGTTATATAAATAGTGTTCTTCTTCTAGATTTGTCGAAAGCGTTTGATCTCATCAATCATAATATTTACTAGATAAGTTGTCAATGTATGGTTTATCACGTAGTGTTATAGAATGGTTTAAATCCTACCTCTCTAATCGAGAACAGTTTGTAAATTACATGGGCTGTAAATAAAAGAGATTTATTGTTATACTGGTGTACCGCAAGGTTCAATTTTGGGACTTCTCTTATTAATTATTTTATTCAATGATCTGCCGTTATCTGTCAATTGTTCAAATTTACACATGTATGCAGACGATCAAACATTCTTACTAAAGGTCAAAATATTACAGAATAAATGATGCAATAGATGTTGAAATTCCTCTAATTTCTAATTCGATTGCCTCTAATTCTGTGCGTATTAATGTTTCTAAAACCAAGTGTCTTATTACAACAACTCCACATAAGTTGAGTCATATCAGAAATGCCAATTCTTTATCTGTAATGATGGGGGGTTGTGAAATATCTAGTGTACGACACGGTTCTGTATTCTGAGTGGTTCTTGATGAAACTTTATCTTTAAGCATTCATGTCGATAATCTATGTAAGAAACTTAGTCAAAGGATTGGTCTAATTTGCAGATTTCGCCCATTAATCCCACTTAATAATCGAATCGTGTTATATTATGGTTTAATCCAAAGTTCGATTGATTACTGTATCATTGTTTGGGGAATATAATTTGTATAAGGGAGCGTTCAGTTATTATGGCCGGGGGTGGGCCGGCAAACTCTTCCTGCGCATCAAGCAAAATAAGTGCACCCCCCTACCCATTGTACCAAAAAATTGATGACCCCCCCTTTTAAGATGACAAAAATGCATGACCCCCCCCCCCCACATTGCTTGAGTAAAGCTTCACAACCATACACCTCGGAGGGATAGAATCAAAAAACAGATTCTCAGATATTTTCAAATGACCCTCCTCACAAACTCACAAAGTGTTAATGTTCATTTCCCCTTCTGACTTGCTATAATTTTGAAATTACCCCTTAAAGGGATTAGACAGAAATTACACGTAGATCGCAATATTTTGCGAAGCGTGTGCGTAAAAAAATGATATTTGGATTTAATTGATGATCAGCTGTTGATAATGTTGATTCACTATTCATGATAGTATATGAGAAAACTATTAAATACTATTTTAATACATAACTATGCATTTATAGATGTTTGATAATTGACATAAATGTACTTACAATTGGTATGTGGACAAAAAATTGACTTTAGAATTTCACCAAAAATGTTCATCCACTATACATACGAGTCTATGATAAAATTGTGAACAATTTTTTTTTTGGAATGAAAAACTGCTATACATGAGCATATACAGACGTTGAATAATTAACATAATTGTACTTGATTAGAATATGATGGTTAAAGGTGCATATTATGTGTACAAGAAATCTGATTTTGAAATTTCACTGAACGTGTTCATCCACTATACATGGGAGTCTATGAGGAAACTATAAATATTTTTTTTTCAATACAAAAATAGGTAAATCTGTGTATTTATGTACTCCCGATTATTAACATCAATGGTCTTGATTAGACTAGGGTGGTAACAAATGGATGTGTTCGCCAGAAATTGGACTTTGGAATTTCACCGAAATGTAGATTCACTGTACATTGGAGTCTATGAGGAAACTATGAACAATTTTTTCCAATACAAAAATAGGTAAATCTGTGTATTTATGTACTCCTGATTATTAATATGAATGTATTTGATTAGACTAGGGTGGTAACAAATGGATGTGTTTGCCAAAAATTGGATTTTGGAATTTCACAAAAATGTAGATTCACTGTACATGGGAGTCTATGAGGAAACTATAAACAATTTTTTTTCCAAAACAAAAATAGGTAAATCTGTGTATTTATGTACTCTTGATTATTAATATTAATGTACTTGATTAGACTAGGATGGTAACAAATGGATGTGTTTGCCAAAAATTGGATTTTGGAATTTCACCGAAATGTAGATTCACTGTACATGGGAGTCTATGAGGAAACTATGAATAATTTTTTTCCAATACAAAAATAGGTAAATCTGTGTATTTATGTACTCTCGATTATTAATATTAATGTACTTGATTAGACTAGGGTGGTTACAAATGGATATGTGTGCAGGAAATTGGATTTTAGAATTCACCTAAAAGAATTATTTAACTTTTCATGGTACTAGTAGTCTACAGGTAACTGTTTAAAACTTCCATATCTCTAATATGTAAGTAATAGGAATTGTTCATTGCCCTCAGTGAGCTCCATTTACAAAAGACAAGCCTCAGAGTTGCCAAGTCAAGATGTTCATGTAATAGATAATTATATTTTGTTCAGATTTACAATTAAATGACTTCAGAGAATGAAATCATGCAGCAAATCATTTTTATCTCCCAGAATATTTCTGAACACTGAAACTACTTTTTGACATGACGGATGCTTATGAAAATTAAGTGACCCCCCCCCCTCTGAGCTGTTTGAAAAATACATGACCCCCCCTTTGCAGTTTTCAAATTTGAGGTGATCCCCCCCCTGGATTTTGCCGGCCCACCCCCAGCCGTAAAAACTGAACGCTCCCTAAGGTTTCCATTTTGCAAAATAGAGCATTGCGTGTCTTGTTTAATTTACCCTATGACTATCCATCTGCTGACCTCTTTTCAACGTTTGATGTGATGTCAGTATGGCAGCGTATTGTTTACTTTCTCGCCCTGATAGTGTACAAATGTATATCAAATACTGCTCCACATTATCTCTATAATGTATTTATTCCTCAAAGTCACGTAAATTTGTATCCTACACGGTCAGCTTCACAGTTAAATTTCTACGGCCCACGTTGTTTTTTTTCAAATGCTGGCAAAAGAACATTCCATTATAGAGCGACAGAAGCGTGGAATTGCCTACCAGTTGACGTAAAACTCGCATGTAATGAAAATAAGTTTAAAAGTTTATTGAGAGACTTTATTATGACTCGCATTTCATTGTAAAAGGTTTGTTTTGCTTTGTTTTGTTTGTTTTTTCTTGTATCCTATGTTTGCTGTATTTATTGGCGTAAGCCCCGAAGAATATTGCTCATCAGAGTAAATCGGTCGCTCATAAAAAGTGTAAATAAAAATAAATAAATAAATAATAGTCACGTCTGGTGTGGACAATATCAGTATAGACAAATTTACTGCTTTGGCGCCCCGTTTCCCCTCGGCATGTTTTGGGCAACCTTTCGTAGTGTGCTGCTATTCTCGCTCTTGTCCACAGTTGACGATGATACTCGCGAACGCTTCCTGGTGACAACAGTCATACTGGTACGGCATTGCGATCACATAATCCATGGAGTAGCTCCAGGAACTAAATCATATCTTACCGTACATCCGAACGGTGTCTATTCGACGCGAAGTCACAAGTCACGGCATGCGAGGTACTCGAAAATGTGCACCGCAGAAATCGCTTGTCTGAATGCCTCTTTTCCGGCCTTTCGTGTAATTTTGGCAAATGCTTATACGGTATCCTAAAATGCATGTTAACTGGCAATGCAAAAAACAAAACTCAGACCTTAACTGCACTGCCACTGAAAGTTGTAAATTCGATAGATCAGGCGACGGTGAAATGATTAGATGCAGTGTTTGTCTCATATGGTATCATTTGATATGTGTGGATGCGAGCAGTGAGGAGACGCATTGCTTTTTCTGGCCTTGAGTGGCTTCGTGCTGCAAGTTACTCTTCGCATCGTCACGAAAACGCTGCTACACATATGCCAGAAACTACAATTCCTACAACTACAACATCGTCAACACAAAACTAATGACATCGGAATGCAGCAGCAGTCTTCGCAAAACCAGACTTTACTGTTTGGGGATTCGCTACTCCGTTTCATCAGCATCAAGTCGTGAAGCTACTGTAAGATCTATACCTGGTGCCACCATTGAGGATATTCGTTTGCAATTATCGACCCAAAACAGGGACTATATAGAAATTGTCCTCCAGGTCGGCACAAATAACATCAGCGGTGGTAAATCAACTGATGTCGTCATATCAGACTGTCATTGTTTAATCAATCCTTAGACAGTCGAGAAAGGGGATTGGAAGCTACCGCAAAGAACAAAGGAACTGTAAAGAAGCGACGAGCTATCTAGTTTGGAATAATTGAAACGTGTGAATCGATTTTTCCATAATTATCAGCTGGGAGATAGCCGCTGCTCGACATTCGATAGTTCGCAGTGAAAAAATGATTGAATTTATTATCAGCATAAAGTTGTCTTTCCGACTGAAGTTCCATTATCCTAAAGATTGATTTATTCTTAGATGCGACAAAGAAACATTGCATTCCTTCTGAACGGGATTATTCTCTGCTACGAAAAAGGTGTGTTTAGGACACACTGAATGTAAGGCCTATCAGCATGTTTTGCGAGATTGTACGACAGTTGGATGGTTATTGGATTTGTTTATCAATAGGTATGCAAATCCAACTTAATTTATTGCAACACAGTTCGTTCAAAGGAAATACAGCATCTTTCCATCCCTGTTTGTCGACTGTCTATGATCAATCTTGCGAACTCAACATCAAATGACGGTCACGTGAACATTCTCAATATTCCTCCTCGAACGGATAAGGCCGCGTTCGAAACAAAATGATGAGGCGGGGGTGGGGGAGGCTAGAGGAATTCAGGAGGGATTCGAAAATTGTTTGGGTAGTCGAAGGGGACTTGAAAGTTTTTCTCTGCCTATGGGGGGACCTGAAAATATTTTGACTCCCAACATTTTAATGATGTCCAATGGTTCTTATGTTAGTAATAATTAAAACAAAATCTAGAACCGTTTTGTCGCATTTTGTCTTTAATCTCGAAAAAATCTAAAAATTTATGAATGCCATTAAATTTTCGTAAAACAAGTTGGCCTTGTAATGGGACAGGAGCTGCAACTGTCGATAATATTCAATATTTCTATGAATTGTATCAAACAGAGTTTTTGGTGTCTCTCTACAGCATGCTGAAAAACACAATATTCAGTTTGTCAACAAAACTCGTTTGTCTAAATATTGGTGATACTGATACAAATGCACGGTACACGTAGGCTGTGTTGGCTAACTGAATACTGAACAGCTAAACATACTATATAGGGAGTAGAACAAGAACACAATTGTCCAAACTGAACAAAAATATTGTCAAAATAAAAAGTCTGTAAAAAACTGCGTCGAATGTATCAGAACACGCAACGGCAAGCCTGTTTCTAATGTTGGTACAACAGGCACGATTTGTATCATATTATCACCAAATAATTGAAACTGTAAACATAGAGTGCAAGGTGGGCTTCGACGTAGTGTTTCGTAATTTGTGAACCAGGATACCGGTTACGGACGCAGATATACGTAGGTTTACGCTTTCTTGTGATTTTCAAGTAAAAACTATGAGTAAAGGAAATAATTGGAGGTGATTCGAGAAATATGAACGATATCGTGAACGTTGACAGGTAATATATTTTCCGTGTCTACATGATTTTGAAAATCAAAATTAACGTTGTGATTACATCATTAAAAATACTCGTAGTTCATTATCTGTGATCAAGAGACAAGACAAAGAAAACAGAAGTGTCCCTGCGTTATCCTATAGAAATGCTGACCTTAAATAATAGTCCTCACAGTCAAGCCAGAAGACGGCGAACAACTTTGCCGTCAACCACCGTCACCGTGGTTTGATCTTATAGCTTTATGGAGTTGTAATTTCAGTTCGTCAAAAGTACAATGAGGGTTATTAGTTGCACGATAGGTAGCGTCAACTAAAGTGATGTGTTATTTTGACATTTTCTGTGTTCTTCGCCGTCTTTGTATACAGATAGAGACATATGTGACGATATTAGTAATATAATATATAATTCAAGGTGAAATAACAGTCTGTCAGCTTGGAGGTATAGTTAGACTTTTCAAGAAAGGACGGAATTGTAAATGAGAAACGTAAACCTTTCACGAGATTAATATATTGCTTTACAAAATGTCACTCGTTGTCGGAATTGAGGAACGCAAATCATGACCACTGCCTGGCCGGAGACAGCCGACTCGTTGTTTTCTATGGCTCCTGCAGCAAGCCAAGCCATCGATCTATCCCAAGATCTACACCACAGTCTATTCAAGTATACTTCTTCAATTGTGCGATCATCTCACAGTAAATGCTATAGTTTGATGTTTATTCATTGAATTTCCTCTCTTTGTTTTTATATACCTATACAGAACAAACCTGGGCAAGTTTTCATACGGCCCTAATTTTAACTGCTAGAGGACCATCCACTTAATCTTTAAGTGAGGAAAAACGTATGTATTAAATATTTGTTTCATCATTTTATAATTTGCCAGATAATACACAGGTTTTATATTTTGCTTACGCATCTACAATAAAAACAAGGTAGCCCAGGAAATATGGGGGTTAGATTAATCAAGATGTCCATGCCAAAAATATTATTTCATTTTTTAAATTTTCTTTACATTATACTGTGATGTTTACTTCCAGTGAACGTTCAAATGTTAACTTTAAAATGTTAATTATTTTCGCGTCATGTAGATAGAAAAATTTCACCTGAAGACTTAATCAACACTTTAAATAACATTAGCATGATTCTAGGTTATATGTTCAAACTGCTCAAAAAAAGAAGGAAATCAAAATAACAGCTTTTTGATGGAAATAAAATTCTGTGTAATATAGATTTGTCGATCGTGCACCCTAACCCTCTTTATCCTACACTCACATAGCACTTTGATAAATGCTCACCACATACGCGGCCTTTTTGTTACATGTTCATACTGACATATATTTATAACAAGCGGATGATTATAGGAAGGTTTACGGAATTAAACTACTCAGTTGGCAGTGAAAATCCGAAGTCCGTAGGTAAAACTCAGGGGCCGTGTAGCTTTTCCAAAAGTTCGCTTACGAAATCTATGTAGCTTTACGAAAGTTTGTATTTGTTGCTGCAGTGCAGCAGTGACTATTGTAGGAAGCGATGATGACCATAACCTTGTTGATAAAATATGGTGGACATATGCCTTATTCACAACAATTGACATTGTGGGCAGAAGTGCTAGGTACCTTGTACACAAGTGCTAGGTACCTTGTACACAAAGGGAACATATGATGCTAAGTCGCGAACTATATTAACGAGTCATGTTTGTCGTTTTTGAGCAAAACAAACTTTGAGTTGGATTAAACTTTGGTTATAGCTCTTAGCATATCACTGTGGCCAATCAGCTCAATAACGAGAGTGGCGTGAGTGAACCCTGTCAATTTTTATCACGAGTTGGTATCGACGATATCGAAGGCAGCATTTGGAAGCCGTGCCTGAAGAACTTTAACCAATATGCAAAAGATCGAAACAATGAGCTTTGTAAACACAAAAGTGCTTACCAGTCAAGTTCAATGTCAGATTAAGCCTCGCCTCTACCTGAAACCGCACGTCTTTAAAACGTATATGCCACACAACAAAACGTGTTTAATTTTAATAGAGCTCTCAACAAATGGGACAGCAAAGTTCACATCAAATTCGAAAATACTTTGAAGTAATAAAGGGACACTTGCTCTCGTTGAACTTTTTTGATATCAAGAACACATGAAATACTTGCTATGCCATATATACCATATATCGCATAAAGCCACTCAGTGTACGAAAAAAACCCGACCATTCATAACTGCAAACCTGTCGTAAAGTACAATGCAAACAATGCGCTTATTGCAAACAGATGATTTCGTCTGTGACCTCTGGATTTTTCTATTCCGACTTGCGTTCCTATGACAAATAAACGTTGGTAAAATATAAAGTAAAACCTCTATTCCTAAGAAAGAAGAATATCATTACAAAAGCTTGTATTAGATCCAAACGTTTATGTAACATACTGGTATGTTCAGCCTGCATGGTGAGAGTTGTGCATGGTGCGTAGCTCTCTCTCTTACGACCCAAAATACTTTCGTGTAGAATAACATTTTTATGAGAGGGTTCAAAAAAGCGCCTTCTTAGCCTTAAAAGTTTACTGGTACACCTGGCAGTTTTAAACAAAAGAGTGAGGGTGCAATCATAATATAACTGGTAAAATTAAGATAACATCAGACATTTCTCTCTCTCTCTCTCTCTCTCTCTCTCTCTCTCTCTCTCTCTCTCTCTCTCTCTCTCTCTCTCTCTCTCTCTCTCGGGTGTGTTTGCTAAAATGTAGACTCCACCTCAGGGAAAGACAACCGGACTGTCAAACTCTTACAATGCCTTTGGTTCTACTACTTGCTGCCTTCGGGGGGGGGGGGGGGCGGCTCGTTTTCAACTTTTCACCGGTTTAGTTTATGAAAATAAGATACATAATTTTCATCTATACACTTAACGTAGAACTGGGACCCTTTTGAGGTTCAAATATCGCAGGTACGTTAAGATAATTTAACATTTTCAAAGCACTCAACTTTTTTGGCAATAAAATTTACGACACCAATTGTTTATTCTTGATGTTACAAAGAATGAATGGTTTCAAGTCTTGTTTGGTAAAATTTGAGTACCGGTTTAAGTCTTTACACTTCGAGGCATGTGCAACTTTAATGACCTTCATATAATAAAAGGGCAATGTAGTAACATCGAAGGCCGCGGGATAAGTAAATACCGCAGTTTAAGCTGCGAGGAATAATTAGAAAATCATAAATTGCATTCTCGCCATAGATTTTGTTAACTCGAAACTTAATTAAAATAACAGAAACTAAAAAAGTACTAACGTTTAACTAGCATTTGTTTCATTATATAAAAGATCCCATGAAGGCTAAACAAGTCTTTCGGAATCTCGAGGTAAGTTGTACTTTTGCCGGCGGGAAGTCAAAGGAAGGAATGTGACGAGTCGAACCCACCAAAGCGTTGCACCTTGCCAAGATTCTGTACAGAAAGTTGCACGTCTCTACAGGAAGTTAGACCACTTGTAATTTTCAGAACGCATGAGTTTGCTGCGTTATCAGCAACGAATCGATGAAATTTTCGACGAACTTGTATTTTATGTTTAAACTATTGTTGGAGATTAACTTTTCGCTGCCGCGCACAGTTGTCGTTTTGGGCCAAAACATTGTTTCGATCACGAGTCAGCTATATTTAAATATACTTGTACATTAGAAACAGATGTGTCCGACCGAGCAGAGTACTAACAGTTCCAACAATTATACGCAAAACACTCGATGTACCTCTCGTTCCTATCAATGTGAACACAATATCGGTGATCTTAGCATTTTACAGCCACATATTTGACAGCTAACAGTAAAATTTAGAGTCAGGAGAAGACAGCACTGTTCGGCTAGAGGGTATATATTTTAATCATAGCAGAATGGCAGTCGGAAAAAAGTTTTGACTTCCAATAATTACAAAAGAATATTGAACATTCGGTAATTTAAATGATGTATTCACAACTAGAACGCTTCTTGTTACATTTTCTCCAAATCGTCACGTGGAACTGCGACTGACCCGTGTTGGATGTAGATATATATGTTGCGTAGAACACCATCTCTTTCCTCAGCTATTGCAGTCTTACATGTTGTCATTTCGGTCGCTCCAACTATCCGCGTGGCTGTTATCGAGTTCAGCGCTGGTCTGAGCTCGGTAATATAGTAAGTTTCCGAAGATGTTGTACTTTTTGGCCTGTGAAGGCAAACCACGATTATGTATCCAAAACACGGCAAGCCTGTTTTACAGCTCTGATACCCATGACGACTGTTATCATACCAGTTGTTGAAACTGAGTATTATGACCAAAAAGTTAGATTCGACGAAGTTTCGTCAAATATAAATCAGGACACCGGATAAGGCGTTGTTTAGACGAAGGAAGACACAGGTTCATGTTTTCACTTGGTTTTCAGTTTCGAATAAACAAGTTGAGAAAAGAAATGACAAATGGCGATTACATGGAATTTCCATCCACTAATATACGAGAAAGGTACTACTTTGACTGTTACCATACTCTTATGTCTACATATGTTTTTTAATGAAAGTTAAGGTGTACACTGACTTTGTCATCAAAATTACTCGTTATAATTAATAATATGATTAACAGCCAAAATTCAGCTATGGAGACAACACGAGTGATCATGCGTCATACTGGAAGTGTTGCATCCATCGGTAAGATAGTTCACACAATTAAGCCATGCAGGAGCAAACGAGTTAGCACGAGTGTACAGTAGGAATACAACAAAAAAACGCTTGACGGATACGCGATACTCAAGCTTAAATTGTAGGCTGCAAAGATGGCTTCAGTCTATGGACTATACTCAACTTTTCATTCGTTATACCTGATTGATTGACTAATTGATTGATTGATTGATTGGTGATTTATTGATTGATTGACTGATTGATTATGATCAATTAGTGGTAGAGAATAATTTACACAAGCGTCGTTGCATTCATTTCATCAAATTGACGTAGAGGGCGATAGAAAGATATAAGTAGTTCTTCGTCGTAAAACCTTTTCAGTGACGCCTTTCATGAAGAACGACAATAATAACAAGAAGCTCACGGGACATCCTCAACTGACCTACTATCAAACATGCAAAAAAGGAAAGAATTGTAAAATCGAAAAGCAGACAGGATGATATCAACACGAATCTTTTCACTCTTTTACAAATTTAGCCCCGTTAAAAAAGGCACGCTCTCATCAAAAACAAGATTTGAACTAATTTGGGATAATTGTATCTTCATATTTTTCAAATTCCAAAAAAAGTACCCGGTGCCCTATAGCTGAATGTTGCAATATTACAAATTACTCATAAAGTCAATTGTGTAACTTAAGAAGAAAAGCAGATGAGCTTACATATTTGCAGATTAAATCGACATTACTTCACCATCCAATTATCACAAATTAGTTCCAATCGTGTTCGTAATCATAAACAGTAGAAAGTGGATTCCTTTACAGTCCATGATGCAACATCAAAGAAGGAAGGAGAGCGGGGATATGTTTGATAGAAAAACAATTGAAAATAAATTTGATTTAAAAAAAAACACTGACTACAATGCCATAATGGCAGATGACAGCCTATGTTTTGATTGACAAGTACTGTTCATTCTCATGACATCGTCTGTAAAGTGAAAAAAACAAACAAACAAACAAACAAACAACAAAAAAAAACGACGAGAGATATGCATTGACGTATAAAAACAGACATACAGCTATAGACTAACTCTTTAACGAATTTATCCTGATAGCAGACGAAGACTAACTGGAAAACATGTATTGATAGAAACTACTTGAACACACTGGAACAAAATGGCTGTTGAATTCAAAAGAATCATGTTCAGTTTCAAATACGACTCAAAAATAATCAGGGGAAAATTTACGGGTGACTACAATCAGACGTCTTGCTTTAATTTTTAGAAGTCAAATTTTAATGGCTGACATGATGTGACAGCACTATAACATTTATCGGTCGAATATAAACAGCTGCCTAGTTATCCCATATTCTACTAAAATTAAATTGGTGAGCATTGAAATTGTCATCTAAAATTTTCTCCAATACTTTGTCTGTAACACTCATGATTTCATCAATTATTGAAGCAATTTTACTGTGAGGTTTGAGTACGGTCATAAATTTTGATTTGAATCAGAATACTGTAAATTTCGGTAAATAACATGCAACGACGTAAGTTTTTTTAATAAACCCACTTTCCCCATTTCATGGAGAGTTTTCTCTCATTAATGATAAATGCTAGCCTTTCAAGCGTACAACTTTCCGGTTAATGCGTGACTCTTTGAGTAATATTGGTTTGGTTGTCACAGCGAGGTTGTCAATATGTTCAATAAATGTAACCGTGTAGAAATTTCCCGCGTCACTCTATAGTATCCGCCGGGACAGAACTTAAATTACGAGCCTCTATCTAAAACACAAGAAGATCTCTTATTCATTTCAAACAAGTATGTCAAGGAAGACAGGGAAACTTTTGAATCGATTTGATTTGTCAGCTACACTGAAAATTTCATTCGTGTTTGTACGGTTTGAGTTGGCGGAGACCAACACACGACAGACACAATGCAGGATGAATCTTTGGTTGACCTGAAATTAGTGACTGAATTGCAACAGAAAAAGTTAAATTATTTTAGTCGAATCTTGAAGTTAATATTGCATTTTCACGGTAATAGAGATATATCCTTTCTGTCACCGATATCTCAAAGTGTTGTGATTTTTATTCACAAATGACGTAAATAGTCGTGTGAAGCCAATTACGGTCACGTGGCCGGTCTTTTGAAAAACAATATACTCTTTGGTGGGGATGTGCAAGTCGTTGCGAGAAGGGACTCTCATATTAGTGCAAGAATTCCTCATTATAGTATTTCTAAAACCGATGATACACAATTCATCGGTATTTTGCAACTGTTACATTATACATTACATGCATTGGTGGCTGTATTAAACGCATTCATTTCATTTTGTTTATTTTAACTGAAGTCAACATCCATCTCGATCTCACACTTGTCTAAGGTGGTTGAGGCTACCCACAATGCAAAGTTGTTGTGAAGACATTTCGTGTTCATTATTTCTGTGCTACAGTAAGCGTTACCAAGTTGAAGAGGACAGGCGGGAAGGTAAGATTTGTCTTGATTACTTGTTTATCTTTCTACAGCTTGGCGCAAAGTAAAAGTTAGTTCATTAGCAAAAAGTTGCACGAACGCTATATGTAGATTGCGACGCGATATCTCAGTAGTACACGTCTATTTAGACTTACGAGACATTCGCAAATAGTCCCAGCTCAAACTTGGTCAGCAGTTATACCGTATCGACCTGTGTCGACCTGAATACACCTTGAATTGTGTTTACAAGACAAACTGCTTAGCAATAAGCCACACCCGACGACGATAATACCTGGGGTTTTTGACCAGTTCCCGGACATATATACACGAGCGATATAAAACAATCAAATTATTCTTAATTTGTAATGTTATCAACAAGTACAGCTACTGTCCCTTCTGATGTTATCTGTCTGTTCTCTATTGTCATTTAAATATGTCTTTGTTGTAATTATTCATTATTATACACCTACGTCTGTAACATATGGAGTTTCGTCGTAGAGTAAGTTTCGGTATCAGAGGACGGGGAGTCCAATAACTGTAGGTGTTATTGGACGCTATTTGACCTTTAACCTCAAAACACCTTTACGTCAACACGAGGGGGAAAAAGTGAATATTTTACAGTTTTTCAAAAATACATACTTCTTAACGTTCATTACTTCACAAAGTATATCATGGTCAGTCAAAAACCTGTGAACTTGAGTGAAATTATGCTGCTGATGGAAAATTTCTACCAAATGCACTGCGCAGCGTGAGTTGAAATTTCGTTCTATGCGCCAAGCGGACGCGCTGAACGCGTTCCCAGGCTGCTCGCTCAGTGCAGTGAGCGACGGGCATTCAAAAAACGCCTATATTTCGACTTTTTTAGGTAAAATTGAACCAAAAGGTGTATAATAATAAGGGTATTCACAAAATACCGGATTTATATCCTTGTACATCATACGCTACGTTATTGTCCTCGACTCTAACGCGTCTCGGACACTACCTCCGCTGCACGATGTACTCGGACATAAATCCTGGTAATTTGTCATACAATGCAGGATTCGCGGCACAATTTTTTTTTCGCCGAGGTCTCCGCTACGTATCGATCGCTATCGGGGTAGCGCAAAAATCAAGTAATCTTGAAATAAATAGATTTCAAGCCGTAATGTATTAGTGCGCTGGTACAAGTTTTAACGATTGTATTATGTAATAGAAAAGCCGGACTTTTTTTTCAATCTTACACTTGACATTATGGAAAGCCGGAACTTTTTTTGTAATTGAGTACCTACTTTCAAATTGTCTATAAAACCTAGTAAAATGAAATGTGCAGCATTTGAAATCAAATAAATCGGTGTCGGTTACGACGCATGAAATAAAGGGATGGTTTTGGTTAAACCGTAGATTTCAAATTAGTACAAGTGTGAAATCTTTAATCGGTTTTTTAATTTTTCATAAACGACCGCAACTTTGCTCAAATTTTTAAAAGAATATAATTACATTTACAGATTTTTGAGCATTATGAGGTAGTGGACATTTTTCCCATTCAGAATATGCTCAAAATCGGTAGCCCATAGAACACAAGCTAGCGGAGGGTAGCCAACGGGTAGCGGACAAGTTTTAGACTTTATTTTCATTAAAAGATTGTTTGGAGGAGTCAAAATCAGTAACTCATAGGAGACAAGGTAGCGGAGGGTAGCGGACATTTTTTTCCATCCTGAATATGCTTAAAATCGGTAGCCCATAGAACACAATGTAGCAGTGGATAGCGGACAAGTTTCAGACATTATTTTCACAAAAAGATTGTTTGGAGGAGTCAAAATCAGTAACCAATAGGAGACTAGGTAGCGGAGGGTAGCGCATATTTTTTTCCATCCAGAATATGCTCAAAATCGGTAGTCCATAGAACACAAGGTAGCGAAGGGTAGCGGACACTTTTCCCAACCAGAATGTGCTCAAAATCGATAGCGCATAGGACACAAGGTAGCGGAGGGTAGCCAACGGGTAGCGGATAAGTTTTAGACATTTTCACTAAAAGATTGTTTGGAGGAGTCAAAATCAGTAGCCCATAGGAGACAAGGTAGCGGAGGGTAGCGGACATATTTTCCCATTCAGAATATGCTCAAAATCGGTAGCCCATAGAAAGCCAGGTAGCGTAGGGTAGCCAACGGGTAGCGGACAAATTTTAGACTTTATTTTCATTAAAGATTGTTTGGAGGAGTCAAATCAGTAGCCCATAGCAGAACAAGATAGCGGAGGGTAGCGGACATTTTTTCTCATCCAGAATGTGCTCAAAATCGGTAGCCCATAGAACATCAGATAGCGGAGGGGTAGCGACGGGTAGCGGACAAGTTTTAGACAGTATTTTCACTAAAAGATTGTTTGGAGGAGTAAAAATCGGTAGCGCATAGAACACCTGGTAGCGGACGTGTAGCGGACAAGTTTCAAACATTACATATTGTTTTGAGGAGACAGAATCGGTATCCCATAATACACAAGGTAGCGGAGGGTAGCCGACGTGTAGCCGACATTTTGTCCGTGCAAACTTTGTGTAAAACAGTAGCCCTAAGGATCCAAGGTAGTCTAGGATAGAGTAAGGGTAGAGCACATTTGGCCAACATATTTTCCATCATGAATGTTACCATAAGCGGCATCCATTACAACACATGGTGCGGGCGGGGAGCCGACATTAGTTCCTACATAGCTTAAGACTTATCACAAATGGTAACCCATAATAGACACAGCAATTTACATTCCGTTCATTGCGACGGCATGCTGACTCCTATAGAATTTATTACACATATATTACATTTCGGAGCTGTTTTGAATAAAAGTGTGACACCAGTTTTGAATTGTCCTTCCCGCGGCAACGTAAACTTACAGAATGTTTCTTTGAAGTGTCCACTTTGTGGCAAAACATTGAAAAGATAAGCAAAATGTGAATGGATGGTTTGTATTGTCATTTATTAATTTTTTTTAAAACGATATAGCAAATCATCTATTTAAGCAATAATGTACCCCTCCCAGCTTATAATGGACGAAAGCAAAATTTGCACAACAAGGCGGAGCCGAGTACATTATGGAGTGCAAAGTTTGCTTGATGAGTCCATTGTGGGAGGACGGGGATATATTAATGCTATTATTTTATAGTTTTTGAGATGTCACTAACTTTGAAGATGTAGAAAACATCTTTGGTAGCAATGATAGATAATTGGATACATTATCTGTAAGTATCGGAGGGTATGAGGTCACAAAATTCACTGGTATTGACCATGCCGGAAAATGCAAGAGAGTTTGACCGGTTAAGAAGGGCTTGACTACGCAGTTTCTGCGTAGTGAAGCTTCATTACGTATTCATGGTGACCCCTGGCCAGCTGTCAATAACTTTGGGGGCTTTTGTCTTTTGGCCTGCTTTGCATATGCGTCGTTGGACACGACCTGCCAATCACCCAGGTAGTCAATTAAACTATTGATTGACTGTTTACCGACCAATTAACACTATCCAGCAGTATCAGTCATATTTTAATCGCGTGGCCCGGGTGGGCACAACGTAGGAACGCGTGTATTTCTATGTGTACGTTTCACTTGTAGTGTTGTTTGTATCATCGTGCGTTTGAAGTCCTTGTTTCACCTACAGTATTACCTTCAAGGTGACGGGCTTACTATTAATGTTCAGTATCATTGCACCGAGTTCTGCCCACGGTGAAAACCACCTGTTTTGCCTACTAATTACTGCCCGTCGCTGCCCGTCCTGAATGTAGCCTATCATAGCTACAGTAATCAGTCAATATATAATACCCCGCGCCTTATACTTTCTATATACACTTGTAAAATCATAGTCCGAGCCGTAAAATTGTTGACTTTCGATCCGATATACAGGTTGATCGTTGAATCGCACCGGCGCATCCATGTTTACTTGCCCAATAAGCTTACTACTCTGCAAAGGGTGGGTAGATGGAATTCCAGGGCCAAAATGAACACCGGGGCGAAACTTTTTGTGAATCCATGTGAAAACATAAATCATTTATCTGTTTTGATATATACTCCTTAATTGTAAGTTTGATCAAAACCGAGACCACATTTAAGGGCTATGCGGACTGTCCATGTACGCACACACAGGCAACTAACGGTGAATATCAGCGTCAGCGGCATAACTATCGGGTCGTAAATCGATCGGCGGTTTGGGGGCCCTGGACTATGATTTTATAAGTTTATATCACAAACAAATGTTGTGGAATATTAAGATATCGACCTATTACTGTATTGAAAAGGCCAATTTCGTGACGGGCATTGCTAGAAGAATGACGGGCAGGGACGGCAGTAATTAGTAGGACCGTTTCTTTGAATACTGTTCGATATTAAGTGACGGTCAAACTTTGGGTGGTGCGCGTGACCAGCGGCACTGACACAAACTGGTTTGACAAGCATATAATTCAGGTTTTGTTCAGTGTTGTTACCATTTGTCCGTGGTGGAAAACATTGACGGAAAACCAGAGAAAACGGTCCCGCTCCGAGAACAGCCCCGAGACGGGGACGGCCACATTGTGGTGTTGTTTGTACCATTGTGCGTTTGAAGCCCTCGTGTTATCTACAGTATTACCTTCAAGGTGACAGGCTTACTATAAAAGTTCAGTGATCATGGCACTGAGTGTGTTACATTTCATGATGTAAATCACGCAATGTTTTTTACATATATCGCAAGGATTAGTTTTCGCTTTCTTTTGCCCTCGCGAACTTTGCGAAAATTTCTCGCTCTGAAAAAATTCCGGCCACTGTATCATTGAACCCACTCATTTTTTTCTGGGTGACCTGTGACCAAATGTACGTAATAGTGAAGTCGATCATGCGGGGAAATAAAGGAGTATTAAAAGCGAAGTTCTATTCGTCTATGTCCATTCATTTTCAAAAGTCAAGGCAAAATGGTGATCCTGAATGATTTCATGACATTGGGCGATAGAACTTTAATTTACTCTGCAGTGCGCCTGTTCGATACACAAACATTACGACACTTTTGTCAGGGTAGGTATTAAATTTGGTCTGGCCGAGAAAAAAAAGGCATACAAGACCATAGTCCAAGTTTTAGAAAAACTAACTGGGACACGAACGGGATTCGTGAATCAAATTTTGTGAGCTTTACAAGCTGTCTGGTTCATGGCTTATTGTGCACTGGCCGCGTCTTTGCCCTTGCCATCATGTCATTGAACTTGAAAATGGACGCATCAATTTAAACGATTTCTTTTTATGAATGTTCTGTAAGTTCATAATCAAACACCGATCTTTGTCGGCACGCTCAACATGAGAAGAAAAACTGCCGAAGTGACGATCGGTTTCGGAGCACCCAATAGAATTTCCACAAATTAACAAGTGTGTGTCATTTGTTTTGACAAGTGTGCGTAACTTTCCATCATTCTATTGTGGTCACCGTGAAGGCGTTGTCACGTAACTCGTCAACTGCCGAAACCGCGGACGCGCCCTGGGGGGGGGGGAGTGTTGACATAGTACAACAAATAAAGTCATCTGGCATTTGAAATTTCTGTAGGCTCATATCGAAGTCGGGCGATTAAGTGTACGTCGAGCTTAAGGAATGTGGTTACATTCGCGATGTTTTATTCGAAATCATTTATTCTAGGGCAAATGCACACAATTTATGCCGTGGAAATACTGGCCGCTCATAAACAAGACAATAAACTCAATATGTGTGCATCTTTACTTTTATTGTCAAAGTGCCAACGACACCTACAAAATACAGAATAGTTCAGTCGTGGTATTTGCAACTCTGCCATCAGACTGGTCAACCGAAAATCAACCATAGGTGTCTTTTGGCACGCGTATACGCCAGACACCTAGGCGACGGTAATCCGCACCACTTATCACTATCTTGAAGGCACTCCTCCCCCTATACCACTGGCGATCCCGCCCTCAAGGCAATACGTCATTCGACCGAGCACTGTTATTGTAATTTCCTGCATAAAATTAACAGCGAGGTCAACCGGTCAAACTCTCTTGGCATTTTCTCTCATGCAAAGCTATAATATATTATTACATCTCAACTACAGTACTGATATCGTGATTGGATGACACTCCGCAACCTAACATTCCAAAACAGTGTGATATAACGTGGTTTGAATTGCTATTGCCCTTTTGCCGGCAAGCGGTCCGAACGCCATTGGTAGCGCACATACGCACAGTACAAATACTGGATTTTGTGATGATTTCAAATTTTTGATGCAATAAAGTTAACAACACATGCCCTCAGGCTGGTTCTCTTGACCAAAATATTGATTATACTCTTGGTAGTAACAACAGTGATCCGGAGCGATCCACGCAAGAGATCTACGCCTATCCCCGGTCATCCCATAGAGCATTTCCTTGGTCGTGTCAAACTCTATATGTACAGTAAACAACCAAAAAATGCGATTTATGTTGTACAACGTATTGGCGTACAAGACTGGCATATATCAATGAAACTCAAAATGAATGTTGTATTTCATAATTTGGCCACGAAAATATTTGTCAGGGTGAAACCTTTAATTGAGTTTATTAGAATCATGAACGTTCACTGTGTGCAATTCACCACGGAACCTTTTAAAGAACTTTCAGACCAATCTGGGACTAGTATACCTAAGGGAGCCGTCATTATTCACGGCCTGGGGATCGTAAGCATGTGAGGAAGTAACTCAAAAAATCGAAAACTTCAAGAGGGTTGCTTAAAATGTGAAGAGGAAGAAAGGGGTTACTCAATTTTTGGAGCAAAATAAATTGAAACACTCTCAAATTGCACCATGGTTGCACCCATCAATTTCTCAAAGTTTTCGATGCGAGAGGGGGACATCCCCCTACCGTGCTCTCCCCTTAGGGTGTTCTAACAGTTTTATGAGTTTAAAAAAAAAACACCTTTGAGGCTTTCAGGTTGCACCAGGCTGCACCATTGCACAAATCAATTTCTCAAAATTTTCCACGCAAGATAGTGAATATCCCCTGACACTCCCCCTCAGCCTCGTGCATGTTATTCCCCTTGTACTTTCAAACTCTGCCCAGTCATATATCCTAGTGAAAACCCAGTCATGATACCCATCCAAATAAACAGTACTATGTGGTTAGATACTGGTTATAGCGTGAGCTTTAATATCTATATTTCGTTGTCACTTTGAATTTCATTTAGTTTGTGTCACCTTTTTCAACCGTCATTAGATAACCGATTATAATAAAGCAGGGCACATCAGAATTTGAAAGATCTTTAGGCCTACTAACGCTGTATTTTTGTAAATTTTACAAATACGTGTATTGGTATTTAGCTTTTCTAAGAGGGGGAGGTCAGTCAAAATTTCTGAGTTAGAGAGGGGGGTTACTCAAATTCATCATGGTTGGCAAGAGGTACTCGAAATTTCGGAGTTTCCGATGAAATTACTCCAACCCACCCCACCCCCACCCCCGCCAGACTATAAATAATGACGGCTACCTAACAGTCGCATGGTCGAGTTACACGAGGCACCTCGGTAGGCAACGCGACGAGCAACACGGTAGGCAATTCGAGTTTCCCGTGGAGTTGCCTCGTTTGTATGATATCGTCGCGTCGTCGGATGAGGTCAGGCGACGCCGCGTGGAAAACCGACACGTTGGATATTTAGGCGACAAGTCAATCATCATCATCATCATCATCATCATCATCATCATCGTCATCGTCATCATCGTCATCATTATTTTATTACCATATTTAATATTAAAGAAATATAATACAATTCAAATTCCGCAGAATACACGGACAATAAGAAGCAACGAATATAGTCTTGTGCTAGTCGAGCCTAGCCTGTTAACTCATATATATGTACATTGTATTGATGTATGTATTGATGTATGTATATATATAATATATATATATATATATATATATATATACATATATAATATATAATATATATATATTATATATGTAACTTTGTGAATAGAAGATGGTAACTGTGACAGTAAAAAATCCCACAAAGTTAGATGATGACAGCTTGAATTCGTTTTACCTTCGTACTTAAGCACATTAACATAGAGCAAGACATTCTCATAAAAGATGGTTTTGTGAACTTACACCTAGAAATTTGATTTCTTAACAAAATTCAACAATGTGTTCTATAGTTTTGCACCTGTGTAAGATATTGAAGATTGACCTGCAGATGTATACATTCATGGAAATAGTACATTCATGTCCACCTTTGGTGGGGGGGGGGGGGTATCGTAGCAATGGTCTATGGTGTTCGCGGTAACTTTTTCCTCCTTGCGTGCGGCATACGCATTTAATAGTCTGCTAAAATTGCGTAATGGCTGTATGCATGCGTAATTTCACTTCCGCACTCGATTGATGGAAAAAAAACTGACTACAAAATACGATGAGCCGTTCAATAAATCTACACTACCAATTCGGATTGTACGATGTACATGTAACATTATTTTAATGTAAACAAGTTCAACGAACAACTTGAACAACTGGGCTGTGTTTCAAACATGCTGAAACGTAACAGCGAAGGGTATACATGCGGCCGTCAAAACACATCGGGCAACCCAAAGGTTAGAGGTATTGCAGCTAATCCAGGCACTAGCAGTGTTCGAAATTTATACATTAACATCAAAACGTAACTATGGATATTCAGTCTTGCACTGCTCTTGGTAGCCTGCGTGTGGTTGTGGATGGAATTTTTTGGTAACCGGTGCATCATCATCACGGCTCACGGCTTCACTTTGGCGCTGATCCCCTGTTGTTGTATCGGCGACAACAGGACAATACGTCGTGGATTCCGACATGGGTTCAATTTCACTGCGCTTCTCCGTGTTCCTCCATGTTGGGTTGCACAGAAATGTCTTTCAATTGATCTCTGAATCATTTTTTCACGGACTCTTTGATCAAATTTGGGGACAGCGAGACGCGATCATCATAAACGGTTGGCATTTAAGGTTCCAAGACAAGAAATTGACCATTTAAACTAACAATTCTCTAGTGTTTAATAAGCTCAGAACCCCCGTAAATTATATATTTTCAGAAAGCGTAGATATAGGGGAACATTTTGAGTACCATAGTGTTACTATTGTTGACATAGCTATCACGTGACAGGTAATTTGCATAACCTTTCAAAAATCGGGTTTCCCTATGTTTTGTTTCAATGCTTTGAGATATGTGGCTGAAATTTGTGTGAGTGCAAGCTGTCCTAAGGATCTTCCAAAGTGTGTCTCAGAATTTTTTTAAACCTTCTTAAACAATTTTTATGCCAGAAAAACTTCCAGAGCAGTGAATTAACCGTAGTTGATTTCTTTAAAATTGTGCTCCAAAAAAATAAGCAAGATATAAAAAATCTGAGACACACTTTGGAAGAGCGTTGTGACAGCTTGCATTCCAGCAAGTTTGAGTCAGGTATTTTGAAGAATTGAGACAAAACATAGGGAAAACCGATTTTGAAAGTTATGCAAATTACCTTGTCACGTGTTAGTTATGTAAACAATGGTGACACTGTGGTTACCAAAATGTGCCCGTATATCTAGGCTTTCAGAAAATATATACATTACGGGGGTTCTGAGCTTATTAAATGTTAGAGAATTGTTAGATTAAAAAGGTCAAATTTCTTGTCTTGGAACCTTAATTTGTTGCAACATTTCTGTCAGTCACTTACTTTGCGTCCTATGTTTCAGAAACTCGCCTGAAAATTAGCAACGTATACGTAGTTCATAGGCACAGTTGATATGATAACGTGCCTTTTAACTACGATATGCCGATGTTTCAGACAACGCCCAGAGAATCCGAAACTTTCCACACAAATGAGTGATTGACAGAAACGTTGCAACAAATTTAATGACAAGCGGGCACTAATATCCTCTGGTTCTCACAAGGCTCAGTCACGAGGAGTGCTTTTGGAAACATTTACTGTTTTCATTTGCGAATAGAAAACGCATAACAATGAAAGAAATGCGTAGAGAGAGAGAGACAATTCCAATGCGTGAATTTGCATTTTTTGTGTAAACGCTAACACTCTCGATATTATGAAAATAATATGTTAAGTAGTAAAGAACATTTTGATGGAGCAAATCAAACATAAAAGTACAGATCAGCAATATGCAGAGCTTATGAACATTCTGAATACGTAGATTTTAGAACAAAGGTGAAGATGGCTCTCTAAATTCAGAGAATATTATACTGCGCATACACATTTTCTTAGCGATATAAATTGGATTTAGATACGATGAAAATGTATTCCCCATACGTCTGAGCCATATGTTACATGGGTTGAATAATGATATATAGTGCAAAATGAGAATACTTTGTGGTACAGCGTGTCTTAATTTCAATAATATTCCGGCCTTCTTTCTTATCATCGGCGTTTACCTTTGTAATGTGTTGTTTCCATGTAAGGTGCTTAATAATTACCCCCGACAAATGACGCTTAGTGAATCTGAACTAGAGGTTGATTTTCACACACAGATAACCCTGTAAATACACCGCTCTACGTTTTTGATGGAAAATACATAGTTTGTCTCATTTATGTTTAAGGTGAGTCTATTAGCGTCACACCAACGTGTTATATTCTCAAAAGATTTTCTACTGGTGAAAGATCAAAACAGTTTCATTAGTATATATATGAAAAAGGGTTGAGTCTGCAAATAGCCGAAAGTCGAAGTAATCGCAATTTTAGGAAGATCATTAATGTAAGAAAAAAGAGTGTAGGACCAAGTATTGATCCCTGTCTCCACATGCGACAGGTAATTGAACTGAATTAATACAATCTACAGACACATGTTGATATCTCTGACAATAAAGGATTTCCTCTCACACCATAATATAGGAGCTTTGCTAAGAGGATTCGTTGTCAATGGTATCAAAAGCCTTCGAAAAATCTGGGATGATTCTTATTGTACTATATTCCTGGTCAATTTGTGATGTCAGGTGCCTTAGTAAATTTATAAGAGACAACTCTGTACTATGGTTCTTACGGAAACCATACTGATGCTTATAAAAAGTCATGATTGTTAAAATAATTTACTAGCCATTATTGACAGTCTTATCCAGAATTTTGCTAATAAGAAGTAACGCTGAAATAGGGCAAAATTTTGCAGGAATCTCTTTTGGACGATTTAAAGATGGGTACTACTCTAGCAACTTTAAGAGCATCTGAAAATTTACATTTGCAAAAGAAAGATTGAAAATATGACAAAGTGGAGCTGCAATATGTTCGGCAGCATTGACTAAAAGCTTCGCAGAAATGTTGTCATACCAAGCATGGTGTTGGATCACCTATTGGTATAACCAATATAGTCAATGGGCCATCACAGTCTATTGTCTCCCAAATACCATCTTCCCCTGGGCACTTCCCGTCACTATGTTTTCCACTTAGCTAGGATATTCGGTTATCATAATGTGCTTGTTTGTCATTGATCTGGCGGTGGGTATGAGTGTTGGTCCTGTTGCCATGACACTGCAATAGCAAAAATCTGACATTTCCGAAAGTGCCATGACACTAAAGGCATATGTATTTGTTGGTATTTGAAGCTGGCAAGTTAATTGCAATCGCAATATAGGTCATCGAAGGTCATGGCCATACCTACTTTGGGTCGTTGCCAAGGCAGTGCCCTATCGAAAAAACTTTTTTAGGGAAAAGGAGGAAAAGCTATATGGCTTATATCATATACCTTTGGAATAAAAATGCACAAAACACAATCTAAGTATCTACAAAATTAGGCCATCTATGCAATGCTTGAGCAATACAGCGCTGTAATTTTTCAAAGTCAAAGTGCAATTTAAACTGCAGAAATTGATATTTAAAGTCACTTTCCACAGGTAGAGCAGCACTCTTTACATAGCATGGTTAAACCTGTATTACGCTATATTGAACTTTGCCGGAACACCACTCCCCCGATATACGAACACACAATATTGTCAGAAAGCTGAGTATCTGACCTTATTTCTAAGTGCAGTTGCAAGCTGAAACTCCTGAATGAGGTTTTGATCTCCGATAACTTTATGACATGGTCATGTTTCTTTTCAAAGATGAATCTAGGCTCTTTCCATGTAAGTCCTTAGTTTTATTTTCGGAGATATTATCACTACCAAAGTGTGATTTATCTTTCTCCTGTGGCAGCAGAGAGGTTACCAAACAAAACTACATGGCCGTAGCCTGCAAGGGGTTGGGACGAAGGGGGACAGCTGCCCCGCCCCCTCTTGAATTTGGAAACAGGCAAATTTTTCGAATACACAGAGATGCTTATAAAACACTTATATTTTCAGGGGCGATTCCCAGCACGCGTGCTTTGGATTGATGACTTTATACTAACCTCCAGTGTCGCTGTACCTACACTGACTCGTCGCTGTAATTTCTATTGTTTCTATGGTTTATTGTACGCTTGGTTAACTGAATCAAGTGTTCCACCTAAATAAAGTATGTCGTCATTCACACGTTAGTCACTTCGGGTCACGTGTTCATAACAAATTGGCAAACCCAAAATGTCCAAGTTACTTTGTAATTATTTAAAAATCACTCTGTGCATGTTACTATGTTATTATTTGCTGATTTACTGACTGATAGGCACAGGCCAGGACGGGATTTAATCGATATACCTGTCGGACATTTCGGTCAAAACTGTAAGATATATAATGTAACCCCTCCCGGACCATAATTTAATCGGCTTCATATCAGACATTATTTTGTGCAGTTTCTTTTCATTCACTATTGCCCGGGACGGGGGGGAGGGCAGTATTGAATTAATAATAATTGTCAGAAAAATCACAATTAACACTTTATTTGCATATGTACCGGCATTACAATCGAGACGGTAGGGGTCATTAATTTAGGGCAAGGCCACTATTTTTCATGCAAAAGATTGGGGAAGGTCTCACTATTTTCCACGCAACCAGAGTTGTGCCTCGTGTAACACGGTGTAAAAGTTATACATCAAATATCTGTCCCCATTCTTATTCTGTTCGAATAAACCTCGAGTGTAATCAAAACCCTTTGTAATATGCCAAGGTGGATCTGGTGGATCTGTAAGCCGCGAATGAGATCTGCCGAGTGGTCAAGCCAAATATACTGACGTCTTCGAAGTTACCATGACCGAGAGGACAGACTGACAAAAATGAGATTGCGACTGTGACTGACGAAATCACTGCTACAGTGATATAACGGATCACGTTATTACACAGGCATAAAAAATCATCACAGATGACGCCCGACGAAACAAATTGTAGTCCACGATTAAGACGAGAAACACTAAGCGTTGAATTACTTTAAGACGCAGTTCTTAACTTAAAGATCATGCCATGATAAAAAAGCGAGCTGTAACACATGACAATAAGAGACAAGTACATGAGCAATGAGGTATTTCAGTGTTTAAGGGTCGATGAGAGAAAACGGCCCCTTTCACACTAAGATCTCTGATAAATAATTACCTAGAAACTCATATGAACCATTTATATTCGAAACTTAGATATTAACCAAGCCAACTGCGCTTATGTTGTATCAAGTGCTTACTCAAGTATCATGTTACGGAAAATTTAAATAACCTTTAAAAATCCTTTGTGACAATGCAACGATATTCCCGGTAAAAAATTGTACACCTAATATCGAAGCTATCAGACAAGTACATTTTGGAAACACTTTTTGACCAAAAATAACAAAAGTGCCCCAAAACTGCAAAATTGTAGATTACGTTATAATTTGAATATCTCACATTTTACCCATCCCTTTGAACCTGTATACCAAATATAAAAGCTGTAAGGCAAGTGATTTTGGTGAAACATTTTTTTTTACCAAAATTGACAAAATTTACCTTAAAGGGACATTAGATGTAACTTTTGACTAATTTTTCACTGCTCTGTTTCAATGTATCAACTACAGAATTTTGCTATAATCCGATCATCATGACCAATGCTTGGTGTCCTGGTTGCCAACACGGCTTGTATATGTGAAACGACCATTGCTATTGTTGATAAATGTATTCTAGTCCGGATCTGAATACAAAATTTAAACATTAACAATGCAGATATCGATTATACTCATATAGGGTATATTTATGAGCTAAATATTAGGAATTTACATATGGTTCAGGGATTCAAACCAGAAACTGCAGATGATACACAGAACAAACAAAATTTAAAAAATGGCCAAAGTTACAGCTAATGGATCTTTAAAGTCTAATGTGGTGTTCCGTATACTTTCATATATGTATATATACAAGAACGTATATCGAGTATATTTTACCCAGTGAAAGTACGATGAGGTAGGTAGAATACTACTACAAACCACAGGCGACGCGTATTTCCTCACAATTTTTACAGATCTGAAAAAGCCATGCGCAGGAACCTATATACCAAATATCAAAGCTATCTGACCTGCAGTCTTGAAGAAGAAGATTTTTAAAGATTTTTCGGCCAAAATGACAAAAAAATGCCTTAAAAATACTACTACGCAAATTTCATCACGATTTAAACAATCTAACTAAAGGTAACCCTAAAGAACCTGCATACCAAGTTTCAACAAAATTTGGCGTGTGATTACAGAGTTTTTAATTAGCAATTTGCAGATTTCCCTTTTTCTACCTCATTTGCATATATTTGATACTGACATGTTCATGTGAACAAACTCTCATCTCCACCCTCGCGTGCACCTGTACACCAAGTAATAAGATGGAAGGTGCTGTGGTTTTGCAGTTTTGATGTAGATGGACACACATCCGCACATACTATATATAATACATAGGTACATACATACATACATATATAATTATACAGTCTGACATACAGACGCTACCAACTCACCATATAAGCTCTCTTTGATATATATATATATATATATATATATATATATATATATATATATATATATATAAATATATATATATATATATATATATATATATATATCATACATGCTGTGCCTGTATTGCCATTCTTCTATTGTTCAGACGGTACTGATATGAGCCCATATTTTAACTAGTGAAAATACGAATTATATTTCACTGTAACCGAACTACTTACAGCGACGCGTACGCGTGACCTTCGCTGTAGCATGACCTCCGTTGATATATGTACATATAAAACAGCTGAGCGAATAAGACAAATGACAATTCGAAACGTCGTTATGGTCAAAATTCTGTTGTTTGCAGTCACTTCATGGGCATTGCACTTAGGCACAAGTACAGTTGTACCAAAAACATACAAACAAACGTATTGAAAATTTGTATAATTTGCCGACACTTTCAATTCACGGCCGGTCCCGTGGCGGTGCACGGTGCAGTGTTTTCGTGTCGTCTACGCTGCTGCTGAAGATTACACCATGGATGTATGATTACACGTAATGATATCGGTTGACAGAGCATCATGATAGAATCGCTTTACGACAAGTTTCCTGTTGATGAGCTTAAAGTATCTGGGCGGTGAATTACATCGTTTACAGTCGTAAATGAGCCACGAAAATCCAACCGCACTGAAAATACTCGCGACAGACAAGGTTGAAGGTGCACATGATATTTCCGATTTGTACAGCACAGGTCATGATCGTGTCTGGTGGCACCGATGCGGTGCGGGTTTCAGATACAATGTACCATCTAGGGAAAGTCAAACTTTCGCTTAGGTTGTTAAAGGAAGTTTAGTTCTATTTAGGCAAGCCAGGAACGAAAATATACGAGCAGACGACGGAAATACCTTTGAAATGTTTTATTCGTACAGCAACAAAATCACGAACGAGTTACGACACTACAGCTTACAGTGTACTCACTTCATGTTTTCACTAATCTGCTTACTGAGATGGTAAATTAGGCATATTTGACGTCTGGGAACATGTATAATTCTTCGAGATAAACTGACTGGTACGGGTATTATATCCACTGTATGTGCATTCATAGATGTCGCAGAGCTGCTTGCTCTCTATGCGCTCAGCTGTTCATACTCGATAGAGTTTGAGCGTGGCGCGAGTATTTTGACCCGATTTTGGCGGCCTCCTAACTTTCACGCAGGGATGAGGTTATGTATCAAAACACGAAAACACACCCATTTTACAAACTCCCGCCTATGTTTTACATCCACCGTCATTTTAAACTAATAATAAATCTTCTTCAAATTGTGAAAACCTGTGTCGACATCGTAATATCTAAATTGTTTGCTTTAAAAGTGATCAATAAACCCTCCTTTGAAGTGGAATGGCCCAATAGCGGAATAATATCAAGAAGTGATACGGTTGTCATCACTCCTTAGCAACCAACTTTTTATAAGTACAGCCTGGAGGAAGCAAGGTCGATTTCAAGTTGATTTCGTCGCTAATTTCGGAGGGTCTGTAGGAAAACAGTCATAACCAAAGCATGCATGTATGATAAAGGGGTTATTACACGAAGTTAGGGCGATACCGCGTCGTATTCTCGTGATGTGTCCGTATTTTGACTCGTTGCTGCGCAACTCGTCAAAATACCGACACATCACTCGAATACGACGCGGTATCGCCCAAACTTCGTGTAATAACCCCTATATATATATATATATATATATATATATATATATATATATATATATATATATATATATATATATATATATATATATATATATATATATATATATATACCGAAATGTGAGCTGAAAACTCCAAAAAAGATTTACATTCTGCCAACATTGTTTGAGCCAGTCACAAAATTAAAATTACAATTACTGGGTGTAGTAAGTGAGAGTATGTTCTGAGTGAAAAGCGAGACTATACGTATACTGAGAGTAATATAGTTCAAAGTAAGGCCTTGCAAGAAAAGTTGTATTTAACTAAGGACTAAAGGAAAAAAAGATACTTCAAGAGGATTTACACTCTGCAATTGATTGAAGAAAATATACTCTCAGATAAGTCATTCAAGTAGAATTTTTTTGAACTTCCTCTTCTTACTCAGCTCGCTCTTGTGCTGACAAATAAAAGGCAAGCACTGCTGATATTTTACACTGCATGAAAACGCAATAATTCAGATAAATTCACATTAATGAGTTGCCTGTATTATAGAATAATACACGTGAATTCACATGAATCCACATGAATACAGGCTTGCTGAATACAAGAAATGGATTCTTGACTGTATTCATCTGTATATGCACTCTTCAGCTAAAATACAGGCAATAATCCATGCTAATACAGTAAGTATTATAGGGTTTTTATGCAGTGTTAGGGAAATTTCCTACGTTCACAAAGATTTCATGTCGAGTACTTTTTAATTGTTGAGTGAAGCATCTATTTCTTGCATAATAAGAACCATTGCTAAATTCAACCATCCCTCTAAAGTGAATTCAGTATTCATTGTGATTGTTGGCCATGATTTTCAGTAATTTTGTTCAGTGTTTCAAGTTTGGATTTCTATATCCTACTGCACAATGAAAAACCTATTCTTTAGTATCTCAACACAGCGACCTTTAATTAGTAATAACCTTTTTTATTGTTGCGAATTCAAGTCCGCATTTCAATTCAATTTGTAGTTATACCAGTGCTGATTGTACACACTGTGTTGTGAAGACAAATTCTCATGATTTCATTATCTTCAGTTAATTGAAAAAGACTCTGTATCTGTGGGATAACAATGCTAAAAAATAGTCCAAAGTTCATGATATCAGGGTTTTTATTTAAGAAATTACACGTACAGATGAACAAGTTGATAAATACATTTGCTTTACTTGAAAAAAAATCCAAAACTAACAGAATTAACCATGCTGTTCACACGATTTGCTAAATGAGGAAAAAACAGACACTTAATTGATGAATCAAAGTGAGACTTATGTGGGTCACTGTCTTCAGTGGGCATGCATTCGAAAGATATGGTGTGGTGCACACTTGAAAGGTATGACTGTGATCTGGAAAGTCATGCACATGACATCTTGTTGAGCAAATCCTAAAATCGGCATATTGTGCTTCACAAACCGCACTTAGTACTTTAATACTATTAGTATACGGTGAATATTTTAATTTGTTTAATTGTTGATTTTGGCGGAAAAGAGTTAATCCATTAAAGATACAAATGGACAGTTACATAGCAAGCTGTGCACTCAGAACTGTACGTATAGTACTATTTACTACAGTATGATGATAGTACATGTGAAAGTGCAAGGTTACCTCGATGTTGGAGACACCTTTGTCCAGTGGATAGGGTAATGAACTCACTATCTGAGGATGGTGAGTTCGAGACCCGGTTCAAGAGCGGGTAGGTCCAGAGTAAATGACTCACTGTTGGAGGACGGTGAATTCAAGACTATGGCACAGTGTTGTGCTCATCCTGTAATTGGACTAACGCCCGTTGGATGATGGACTGATAAAAAGGTGAAACAATTCTGGAGATATAGCCCAAAGAATGGATATTCAAATGACCAAATAATCAACAAGCACTGCTCATGAGACAAGTGTTAATGCACCTTTATGTCACAGCACACCAGATATGAACTGATCACGTTTCATTATATATTGCAGCTTTGCGTAAATTTAATCTTTTGCTACATGGTTGCAACTTCATTGAAAGTTTTTCATGATCAACATCATGAACAATATTCACCACATATTAATTCTAAAGGTCAGTAAGTATACAAATGTGTAATTAGCTGAAAAAAAATACGTTCTAGGACTGCTCTCATTGCATCATCACTTTATATGGCAAGTGTAATTGCCTTTGGTCAAGTCCTTTATGTTCTGTATGCCAAACTGTGTAAGCTCATTAGATATGCAAATTAGATGACATAAAAATGCGAAATGACTTTCAATATTGTTTTAACCTGGTATTATCAATGTACATAGCATGTTTCACCTACTTTGATCAAGTAATCCTAGTATCTATCCCTAATTAGGAAAGTGCATTAAGTGTGCAAATTAGGAATTGGTTGAAGTAAAATTGCTAAATGACTTTGAATATTATTTTATCATAGTATCTTCAATGTACATAGCAAGTTTCATCAACTTTGGTGGAGTCAATAAAGATATAGATCCTTAATTAGGAAAGTTCATTAAAGATGCAAATTAGGAATTGGCTGATTTAAAAATGTTTAACAACTTGCAATAATGTTGTATCACAGTATCTTTAACGTAGATAGCAAGTTCTGTAAACTTCAGGGGGTCAATTCAGATAAATATCCCTAATTTGGAAAGTTCATTAAACATGGAAATTAGGTATTGCCTGAAGTAAAAATGCTTAATGACTTTGAATATCGTTGAATCATAGTGTTTTCAGTGTATGTAGTAAGTTTCATCAACTTTAGTCAAGTCAACCAAGATATATATCCCTAATTAGACAAGCGACCTAGCGGCCGATATAGCTCTGCTGTGTTTATGTAGAGAATAACTATTTTTGACACATGTTGATGAAGAAGGTGGAAATCATTGATATCTCATTTCAGTGGCCAGAAAAAAGTGGATAAAATAGCTGCTAAAATACACAATTGAAGATTTCATCATACTTTAAATATATCACATCAGATCATACCTAGGAACATGTCGACCAAAGCTATCTGATTTGTAGTTTTTGAGAATAAAATTTTCTGACCAAAAATGGCAACAATTGCCCCCAAAAAGAGAGAGTGCAGATTTCATCATATTTTCAAAAGATCAAATTAAGTTCATCTACAGAAACCTGTATACCAAATTTCAAAGCTGTTAGACCAGTACTTTTTGAGAAATACTTTTGACAAAAATAGGGAAAAACTACCCCAAAAATTCAAAATTGCAGATTTCATCATTATTTTCATCATTTCATCATTGCCGTATTTCTATCCTGGGTTGGTAACACTGCTGGTGGACAGAATTGTCCCCGAGGTTATCGTTCGCCCAGTTAAAGCGATGAAATTAGTTTCTTCGCCTCGATAAAGTTTGTGTGTGCGATGTGTGATTGTGAGCATGCGTGCGTGAGTGCTTCACGAACTCTACAACGTGTGGAGCGGTCTCAGTCAGAAAAATGTAACAACTTAGCCGGCTATTGAACCACTCTTTTTGGGAGTGGAGATTTAGCCGAGTGGTTCTCTCTGTGGCCTCTCCGCTAGGCGACTGATGCCGTATGTTGTGGGTTCGAACCCGATTGAAAACTATCCGTATTTTCTATCCTGGGTTGGTAACACTGCTGGTGGACAGAATTGTCCCCGAGGTTATCGTTCGCCCAGTTATAGCGATGAAATTCGTTTCTTCGCCTCGATAAAGTTTGTGTGTGCGATGTGTGATTGTGAGCATGCGTGCGTGAGTGCTTCACGAACTCTACAACGTGTGGAGCGGTCTCAGTCAGAAAAATGTCAGTAACAACTTAGCTGGCTATTGAACCACTCTTTTTTGGGAGTGGAGATTTAGCCGAGTGGTTCTCTCTGTGGCCTCTCCGCTAGGCGACTGATGCCTTATGTTGTGGGTTCGAACCCGACTGAAAACTTGCCGTATATTCAATAAATATCATTTAGTTCATCTATAGAAACCTGTATAGCAAATTTCAAAGCTATCAGATGAGTAGTTTGGAAATACACATTTTTTGACCAAAAATGGCAAAAGTTGCCCCAAAAATACAAAATTACAGATTTCATCAGAAATTCAATATATATTACTTAGCTCATCAGTTGAAACCTGTATACTAAATTTCAAAGCTATCAGACCAGCACTTTTTGAGAAACACGTTCTTTGACCAAAAATGGCAAAAATTGCCCCAAAATCTCAAAATTACAGATTTCATCAGAAATTCAATACGTAATACTTAGTTCATCTATAGAAACCTGTATACCAAATTTCCAAACTATCAGACCAGTACTTTTTGAGAAATACATTTGTGACCAAAAATGGCAAAAATTGCGTTAAAAATGCAAATTTGCATATTTCTGCACAACTTGAACAAATCTGAAATAGATCATCCCAAGGGACATATGTACCAAATATCAAAGCTATCTGACTGGTAGTTTTGTAAAAGGAGATTTTTAAAGATTTTTTACAAAAAATGACAAAATCGCCTTAAAAATATAAATAAGCAAATTTCACCACGATTTGAACAAATCTGACTGAAGTCACCCTAAGTAAACTGCATATCAAATTTCAAAGCAATCGGGCAAGTGGTTCAAGAGAAGAAGATTTTTTACCAAAAACAACAAAAAATGCCCCCAAAATGCAAATATGCAAATTTCACCATCGATTTGAAAAAACTGAAGTGAGGTCACCCCAAGTGAACTGCATATAAAATTTCAAAGCAATTGGACTTGCAGTTTCAGAGGAGGAGGCAATTGTTGACGGACAACGACGGAAAATCAACCTATTTGATAAGCTCCGCGTGGCTGACAGCGGAGCTAAAAAGTTCATTAAATATGCAATTAGGAATTGCCATGAAGTAAAAATGCTTGATAACTTTCAATAATGTTATATATTATCTTCTATATACATTGCAAGTTTTGTTAACTTTGGTAGAGTCAATCCATATAACTATATATACTCAATCAGGACAATTCATTAAATATGCAAATTGGCAATAATCTTTTCATGCAACCCCTTACTATCTTTCACGGCTGATATATCCTGGTGTGATCAACATTTGTAGCAAATCTAATCAAATTGTGTGCAGTCATTCTCAATGTATATCAGTTTTTTAATCATTAATTATGCAAATTAGCAAAATGTATGTAAGCCAAACCCACCAAACACTAATCAGTCTTGCCATTTCCTAACTAAATCAATGTACCAGATTTGATTCTAATCTAATGAGCTGTTTTTGAGATATACGGCCAAAAGATGGATAAATAGCCACACAAACATCGCTGCGACATAAGCTTATATATAAACAGACTAGCTAAAATGATGCATTTAAATTGAGTATCCTTAGGCTGGGTTCACATATAACGGTTAGTGAGGGCTGGAGGAATCGCAATTGAAATTATATTTTTTCAGATCCATCCCCCAGCCCCCCCCCCCCAATTTTCGTAGAGTCGCATATTTATTAGGTATGCACTCAAGGGAAAAAAAATGGATTTGGCAGTTCTGCTCACAGATGTACAGCACTGCTTGTTATTAGCAATTTATAGAGCCATATTCCTAAGGCAAGTTCTCAAATTAATATTTAAACACATCGGTGGACTTTTTTGATTTATCAGTCCAAGTCAACTTTAGCTAAATCCAACTCTGGCCATGCCAATGGCACTTGCTGAAGAACATACAAAATGACGATCATGAGAGTGAATGCAAATTGTGAATTCCTGCATACATTATATGCTTAAACGTTTTACGAAATTGACAATACTGTAAGGTGAAAATATTCTATCAAATAAAAGTTTAAATCTCTAAAATGTTTTGGTGTAACAATGGTAATTTGGTAAAATCAAACCATTTAGTCACATTTTTCATTTAAATTAGTCTTTACTGAACAAAGTTTTACTTTAATTTGTGTTTTATTATTTTACTATGAGAATGTGAAAATTTAGAAAATTTAGCATGGTGACCGCCATCTCTTTTCTTTAATATTTGATTATTCTCATATGCCAGAACTCGAAACTCCCTGATAACTTTCAAGTCTCCTGCTCGTCCATATTGTGCTGCTTTCTGGCCTGATCTTATGTACAAGTATGTTTCACTGTCCATGAGCGTCACATGACCCAAACTCTCCTTCAGCTATTTCATAGTCAGAGCTATCTCTGTCACTGCTGGTATGCAGTGACAGTGACACTGTCCATAGGCAGCAGAAGCAGGGCAGGAGCAGTATTAACTTTGATAATTTGGACAATAATTTTTTTCAGTTTATACAACTGCATTCTTGCTCTTTTTCCTACAGCATTATTGCAGTTCGAACTGTCCAGTATTCAGCTTGCGAACACAGTCTGTGAATATGTATCCTGCAATTGTATCACAGACAAATGACTTGACTCAGGAGTCTATAATTCAAATACCACCAAATATTCACATATGCAGACTTTTGATGACAAACTGAATATTGTGTGTTTCAGCATGCTGTAGGGAGACAGCAAGAACTGTATTTGATATACTGCATAGAAATATTGAAAAAAATATCAACAGGTGCTAACAGGTGCAGCAGTGCTCCGATACTAATTGGCCTACTTGTTTGTTTTTTATGAAAAATACATACATGTACAGTGTACATCTTTTCAAGACAAAAATAGTGAAATGCGACAAATGCTTCTAGATCTTGTTTAATTATTGCTAACATAGAGCAATTGGATGACATTGAAAATGTTATTCAATTTTCATTGAATTACCACCAAACCTTGGAATTGTAAAAAAGGGAAGCAAAATATTTTCATATCCCCCTTCAGGCAGAACAAAAGTTTCAAGTCCCCCTCTACTACCCTAAAAATTTTGACTCCCCCTCATTTTTGTGAACGCAGCCATACACTGCAAGGGAAAATGTGCAAATACCATCTTTCTATGCAACTGATTTACTTGTAATTATACAACAGGAGTCTAGATGTTTGTCAATGATGTCACCATAGTTTGCTTAACTCACATGGATAACTAAGCTGTATATATGGTGTATTTGTATTTGTCTCTCATTAGCAAACAACCCTCAAGCAAAATGTTTTTAAACAACAAAAAATAAAAACATTAATTTGCACCTACAGGGTATAATTTCAATGAAAAGTATTTCATTATTGAAATAAGAATGTGACGTGTGACATAAGAAGATTTACAGGAAGATTAGTAGAGGTATAATTGCTCACTCATGATAATTTTGATATTTATAGTGTGGTGAGAGTCAACTGCACCTGCTTGCCTCTAATTATGCTGAAGTGCTTTCAGCTTTCTAAACAGTCTGGATATCTTATCTAATCACTTTATCACGGTAACAATGTTGACAATATACATACAGGCTGTGTTAACTAGATGAATACAGACATTTTGACATACTTTAGCCAACAGAGTAGGTGATAAACAGAACAAAATTTCCAGAAAAATTGAAATCTTGGAGCTGCATACTCTTGAATATCATTTGGCTTGAAACAGGTTTCTAATATTTTGTCACTCAAAAAAATCCCTTTGGCTCAAAGTTGGTAGTCAGCGAAGATTTTTTGACCACAAACAGGAAAAACTGACCCAAAATACAAATATGCAAAATCACTGCAATTTGACAAACCTGACATGTCACCCCTAGCAACCTGCACATCAAATTTCAAACTTGTGCAACAAACTCTTTTTAGAGATTTTTGACCAAAAATGGGAATTGTCCCAAACTTACAAAGTCCGCAATTGTTCGAACAAACTCTGGTTACCTCTAGCAAACCACATACCAAATTTCAGACCAATAGGACAAACGATTTCAGAGTCGAAGATTTTTTGACAAAAAACCCAACAAAATTGCTGGAAAATACAAATATGCAAAATTTGAACGTCAGTTATCCTTAAGAACCTGCAACTGAACTAGCAGTTCCTGAAAAGAAGATGAATGTTGATGGAACACAGAGGATGGAGGACTGAGGACAATCCACTTATCTGAATAAAGCTCTGTGTCATTGACAGCAGGCTAAAATCTCACTTATGAAGCAGTCTGTAAGAAGTGTTGTGCTTTAGGAGCAAAATTAGTGTGAAAGGAAGATATTGTATAGCACTGATTCTCACTACATAAAAGATTAAACACACATGCAAAGAAAATATCTGTAAAGGCATTTTTCCATCAAAAGTCACAATACTCAACATCGTCAAACTCTAAGGTGATGTTGAACTTGTTCACCCTTAATGCAACTTACATTATGTAACTTAACACCCCCTGAAAAAGAACTCATGAAAGATGATACAGTTCAAATTGGTAAATAGGTGCTTTAATTGAAATATATAGAGATCTCTTGCATATGATAAATAGAAATATGTTTAATGAAATCTTATTTCAAATTCACAATGTTTGTGCTTGCAATTCAGTGAGAAGACTCAAACTCACCAACAAAGCATTGCTGTTTTTCTGTATTGCCTTTTGCATGATAAAAAATAAACAGATAGCAGGCCATCACATTGACATTTCAGATCTTATCACATTTGAAGAAAATTACTGGACGTACGTGGGTCATGGTGCACTTTCCTCAGTTCACACCTGCCAAAGTAATAGCTCCAGATATGAAAATAATAATGGCTTGCAAATTTTGATAATATCAGAAAGAAAGTAACATTGCATATATGTATGCTCCAATACATTGTCCTTGTGTCTAGGGATTAAAAATCTATTTAAGTTTGTCAGAATTACATCATCCTATCAATTTTATTCCTTTGTACATTTATTATCATTTATATGAAGATGCAATCCACATGGGGTTGGACTAATCATACCTGTGTGATAATTAATATGATCCTGTATTTGCATCGCCTAGGAGTAGTCTATAGTGATAGTGAAAGTGTTGTCTCCTGTAAATGTTTGCTTTCCTAATGCTATGGCTCAGCTTTTAACATGCCATTTCAGCTATTTCTGGTCCCTGTTGTACACAACTTTTCCCTGCACTAGGTATTTTTCAGCTTCAGACTTTGTTACTGTGACAAAAAGTGCCTGTCAATGGCTTCTTCCTCAGCCTCAGTAGGTGGTATTTTTCATCCATGAATGTAGCATGCTTCGTTGCTATGGAAGGTAAGAAATGAGAAATTGAACAAATTAAAAATTAGAGACATGAGGACACTGAACTTTGATCATTGTTTGAAACTCTTTTCATGCTCAGGATGTCAGTTTGTTTAATCTCTTTCTCCCAAGTGGTATTTATTTCTATGGTTTGTCTATGGAGCCTGTAAGAAAGAGGATTATATGGAGTCATGATACTGCGCGGCATCAAAATAAGTGTTGTTCAATGATAGCCTACACTTGAGTATAAGCCGCTCACATTGTCTAATATTCACCCATGATAATTCCTTCCAAAGCCCTCCCAAAAAGTTAAATCCATGGCATATAACTCTTCCAAAGGAACCGATTTTAAAGTCCCGCTCAAAGCAAACAATCACACAGATATACCTTGTTAAAGCAAAGCAGTCTGTGGTACTGTCTAAGATTTTAAAGCAGGGGGTTGAATGGAGGGAAATCACTTGCTTAACTGACATAGTTTCTATGGAATTTAACTTGAATAATGCAATACAGTATAGATAAAGCTACATTTAGCATCCACTACACTAACTAAAAGGCCACTTTGAGACTGGTTTGATTAACTGTAATACATAAACTACACATTTGTACAGACATCACAAAAAACACACATCATTAGACAGTCGTAATTTAAGTTTAATTAAAGGGACAGTACACCTTTTACTTTTCTGATTTAAAAAAAAATTGTATTTGTACCAACTAAACTATTCTTTTCTTCTCCCTTGAAATGTCAAGTTTTCACCTATTCAAAGTGCATTGTGGATTTTTGTGTGGACTAAAATTAATTTGCTAACAATCACAATTTCATATATGTATATGCTTTCTTCACAAGTTAAACACTGGACATGCAACATGCTTTTCTCAATAGAAAAAGACAGTGCAGTTGGTATAATTGAGAACAAAATTAATAACAAAATCATCAAAACTTACAGCTACTGTTCTGATGGAACAAACAGAGTGTCTGACATTTGTTCTGAATAGATAGGTTGCAGTCAACTCAGATTATATAAGTTTGTTTGAAAAGTGTCAATATAAAACAAAGTTTCGCTGAATTCCCCTGGATACCACAGAATCTTGTTTTGATGATATGAATATATGCAACCTATTTATACACATATCTAATGGAACCCAGATGTGACAGGATCAGACTCAGAGATGGTGGAGATCTTTCACAAAAGCAGTTTATACCTCACTTAAAAGGGAAGAAAGGACAGGATAAAGGTCAAGAAGAGGTATTACTGCAGAAAACTTGTGAAGGAGAATAAACTTCCACAGTTTAATATCATCATTACTTCACGTCAGTGCCACATCCAAGCTGCCATGAGTGAGAGGAACAAAGAAACCCTATCAATGATAATTCATCCCTCTAGTGTGCATAAATAGGTCTATATCTAGAAACATACTGACTGGCTGTAGGCCCTAATGACTGAAACTTACTAAAATAATTTCCCCTTAACTTAAGAATTAAAGGAAATTATTTCATTTCAGGTAATTCACAACTTAACAGCAAGCACATGTACATGTACTGTGTTGTCCTTACAACCACTCAGTACACTGGCAAGGCGTCAGTATATCATTAACAATTCACTTACCAGTTTTATATGGCTTCTCTTTCTCATTTCCAGAAGAACATGGTGCTTTCTTTTCCTTTGCATCTTTTCCTTGAAGCTAAGCAAAAAAAAGCATACATCATGTATAAATCATTTAGCAAAACTAATATTTTTACCTGCAGTCATGTAACTGAATATCCATCTTAGGAATGCAGAATGTCTGTATTTGACATTGCAGAAGAAGAGATAATTTATGAGCACTACTCAATCATGATTTGGGAATACCTGCCAGACAGTATCACTTTCCCACCTGCACAGTCAGTAAAACGCAGTATTGAGCCAAAACTATATGTATTTTCAACCACTTGGCAACCACTTGTACAGCTTTAGTCTAAAATCCATGTGTACAGTATCTCTGTCTTCAGGGACCTTCAAATCTTCAAGTCTATGTTAAAATGCAACGTACGGGACATGTTTTGCTTCACAAGTTTTACTACCTTTTAGGTAAAAAAACAATTAACAAGGAGAATATTCCCAAATCATGATAGTGGAGAAAGAAGGCTAAAAATGAGAAGCTTTTAAAAACAAGGTAACTTTCATTCTCATATTTTCAAATGACTTTGAATGGGAGACGTGATCTATTAAACAATGCCAAATTCCCTTCAGTTAAAACACTCTAGACTTTAATGAAGCCTGATATTCCAGTCTATCAATTTCATGTTCTGTGAGCACCATGCCCCCAAGAGATTTGCAAGATGCAAGAACAAGAGCGTCTGAGACAGTTGATGAATCCCAAGGCACCCAGGAAAAAGTTTATTTCCTAAACATGCACAGGCTATCATGTTTGCAATTTCTTGGCAATTGATAGTTTTAGCTACATGAATATGCCACAGCCCCTGATATTTAAGGAGGGAGGTTGATGCAGTTGGTCTATTTTAATAAGTTCGATGATAAAAAAACCAACTCCGTTTTTGGCCTAAAAGATTGAAAAGCAAACAAAGTGATACTTTGGAATGAAATTTATGTACAGTATACATGTAGTTCATCATGTGAGTGTTTGATGTTGATGACATCTTGTTTAGTTTTGAAGTGATCGGATTGGTTGATATGCAAATAAGCCATTGGTTACTTGAGTCCACAACTGCAGAAGTGCCTTTGCTCAATTACGATAAAACAAGGAAGTAACGACAACAAATGCATAAAATAGTCCTATTTATTCCTATCTGTACACACATACTGTTGCGAAGTATTTGTACCATGATAACATGACTTCTTTATCCCACACTGTAAAAATAGCGGACGCCAGACGCGTCTTTACGCGTTCAAAATGTAGATGTCGGTGTTCAAATTTGAACGGCTAGTGTTCATATTGTTAACACTAGTGTTCATAGTATCATCAATGATGTTCTAAACCTGAACACGTAGTGTTAACAACCATCTCCTTCAAGTGTTCAAAAACTCAGCATTACAGAAATTTTACAATACTGTAAAACAATTAACAATCTTTAGTGTTATTTACTTTACTATGGCGATATTAAATTTACTACTACATCGCTGTTAGGCAGACGTACACGAATTTTGAGGTAACGAATTTCCCACTAAGTGAAAAATATCTCCGGTCTAAAATTACTGAAAGCATGTTTTTTCTAAAAAAGAAAGTATACAAAATAATTTTACACGTTTATTACGGGTTGAAATTTTGAAATTTGGAAAAGAAAATCAGATAACCATCATGAATGTTTCAATTTTAACATCGGCGTGCAAGAGGCGTTCTACTCCTTAACACTTGGTGTTCAAGTTTGGTGCTTCTTCTTATCCCGTCATGCATCAAAACGGAAGTTGCGACATTTTTCTTGTAAACGCACGCTGAAGTCGTGATCGTGCAAACGCACGCTGAAGTCGTGATCGTGCGGAAGCAAGACCAGAAAGGGTAAGTTTTCTCTCCAAAATAGTAAAAGGTGTTGAATTTTGAAGCATCTGTATTATTATCCTTTGAAATTATTTGTGTATAGTACTTTGGAATAGCTAAAATACGTGAAGAAACCTTTGTTTCTTTCAGTGGCTGGTATACCATACACTAGCTGTCAATACGCAGCGGTGTTTTGGGCCATGGTGTATCGATCGCACTCGGGTCAAGGGTCATCACCGCAAAACTGTGGCGATGACCCTTGACCCGAGCGCGATCCATATGCCACACACCGCTGCGTAATCACAGCTAACACATGTCTTTTAGTAATCACAATCGCATATAAAACATTAGTTAAACATCGCAGAGTGTACACTATATTGTTTCAGCATATGAGAGTTGGCCTTTCTTTTTACTTTTCATCAGTTGATGACAAGAAGAAGCCAATATTTTGTAACAGTATCGAAAAGAGGCACTGTATACCAAAGTCACCCCTTTTCCTAAACCTAATAAGGCCACCTTGTCTTTCATTTAAAGTCTTATGTCGCCATATTACCTATTGTTGCATTATTTTCAGGATGTGAAAAGTTGGATTTACCTGGTAATCGAAGAGTTATTACTGAAACTGATGGTGCAGAAATTGAAGAAGATGAGTGTAGAGGTATAGCTGTCTCGAAACAAGCTTGAAAACATCAGTTCATCTCTAATTAGATGTAAACTTCCGAGGGTCAGTAACTGAATTTTGATAAGTTTTTGTATTTTTGTTTTGAATTTATCTAAGCTTTGGTAGAACGCTATGATCAACTAAATGTTAGTGGAGAATAAGTTTTCAAATACGTGTAGTCTCCCTTATCAGATGCAATGGTGGAATGAAGAATTAAAGCAGAAAGCGACAGAAAATTCAGAGTGAAAAATGTACACTCTGAATTTCTGAATTTTCTGAAATTTTCACTCTGAATTTTCTGTCGCTTTCTGCTTCAATTCTTCATTGCACCCTTGCATCTGATGAAGGAGACGTCACGTCTTTGAAGGCTTATGCTCCAGTAACATTTAGTCGATCATAGCCTGCTACCAAATCTTAGATTATTTTGTTTTGTAGATCAACACGTCTTTTGTTCTCGATTTGTTACTGTTTTTTATCTTTGCTTTTAGCGACGCAGAGCTTATCTAATAAGTGAATGTGAGGCATCGTCCTCAAATTGTTACATCCCAAGCTATTTCTTCAAAACGGCCTGTACGATTCCTTTAATATTTGGAGTACAGGTTCCCAGAGATTACCCTAATCATTTATGTTCAAGTTATGGTGAAAAACGCAAATTTGTATTTTTGAGGCGATTTTTGCTATTTTTTGGCAAAAATCTTCTTCTCTCTTACTGGTGGTTCGACGTCTTCAATATTTGGTAAACATGTCCCTAAGAATGACCTTCGTAAAATTTGTGCTAGTTGTGATAAAATATTCAAATTTTTATTTTTCGTGGCAATTTTTTTCGTTTTTGGTCAAAAAATCTTTAAAAATCTTCTTCAAAACTACTTAATGAACAGCTTTGATATTTTTGACATAAGTCTCTGCGGATAGCTTTTTCAGATTGTTCAAATGATGCAGAAATATGCAAATTTGTATTTTTGAGACATAAAAGACATTTCAGACATTTTTAAGACATAGGGAATTATCAGAATGTGATATATTCAAGTTATGATGAAATCTGCAAGTTTTTATTTTGGGGTCAATTTTTTTCACTTTTGGTTTTACACCTCCAAGGACCTCTTTACCCACTTTCTGCATGTTGTGTCTTACTGTGACACTTTGTGACAACTCGACATGTTTTGTTTACTTAAGTGTAGACAACTATGTACCTTGTGCATCAGAGAACCTTTTTCCAAGTTTGCAATTGTCTATACAAGAGGAAATGTCTTAAACTATCTTACAAAAACGGAGTAAACATTTCATACGAATACGTGTTTTCAACACAATAAGTAAGCCAAATTTTGAGCTTTTTCAAAACATATATTTTTGTACGTTTTTAAAGTATGAACATATAACGTAATCAACAATATTGAAGTTAAACCTGTTTTGTCATTACTTTGTTCATATATTTTGAAAACGATCGACAGTGTTTATAAAGATTTTATTTTGTTTATGTTTTGATAGGAAGGTGTTTACACCGTTGGTGTTTTCCTGTGACAAACTTTACAAAGTGGCCATGTTTATTTTCCCATTTTACACTAAATTATTGTATTTTATTTACTCAACTAATTTTTGTGTATGTTTAGAATAAAGTAATTTTACTGAATATCAGTGGTCCGTTATGTTATTTCCAGGCTTGAACTCCCCCTGAACGCCAAAAGTTAATGTGTTCAACAAGTGCATTTCATGTGTTCAATCCTTTAACACACTTATCGTTGAACGGCGTCCATGCGTTCAAAAAGTGTTACAGCCCTTTGAACGCGTAAATGCGTTCAATTTTTTGAACACATTTCATGTGCAACGTGTGTTCAGATATGGAACACCATGTGTTCAATATAATGTCTGATGAACACATAGTGTTCAAAATCTGCACACGTGTGTTCAAAAATTGAACGTTGGTTGAACACGTAGTGTTAAATTTCTGAACGTCTAGACGCGTTCAAAAAGTGTTACAAAAAGGCGTTTAATTGGTGTTCTATCCTTGAACACTTAACTTTACAGTGTAGATACATGATACTATCTGAGTTTATCTGATATATATTTATACTGCGTTAGGAAAATTATTCAGAACTTACAATATCACTTTTTATGACAAACATCCTTGGGACAGAAATTCATGACAGCGACCTCAGGACTGGGATCCATGGTAGTGTCTTAGGACAGGTATCTGTGACAACATCTTCACCCAACTCCTATAGCTTTAAAAGAACAAATCACACACACACCGCAGTGAGTTCAAAATGAAAGCTTATGACTCTGAGTCTTGATCACCACTTCTACAACCTTGGCACTTTTTCCCCATGATTCAAAATAAATCAAGTTGATGAAGCCCTAAACTGCAACTTCTGTCACTAATTTTACCTGTTTTTGTAAAAAATCATGGGAGTTATAAATGGCGAAAATGGCTTACCCATAAGCAACCCAGAAGCTAGCACACATGTAAAAATCAGCCTTGGTAAACTTCACCTTTAAATAGCACAGACTGCAATTTTTAAAATTTCATCAAACTTACAGCTACTGGACCCCATTAAAAGAGTATAAAATTGTATTTTATAATCAGAGTTCTCCACAGGCCCATTAAATGTGGCAGAGTGTTGGAATTACCCACTTACAAAACATGTAACAAAATACTATATAAGAAATGTAAGGCCACTTTGGAATGTGACTTTTCTTTCAACTCTGTATTTTTGCGGTAGTTTTTGAAGGATTAAAACGTTCAGTATTTATCATTGTCAATACTCTTACGAAGTGTTTCAATTTCAAAGAAATTTTTTTCTAGAAAACTGACCGGCTTTATGCTACATGTAACTTCACTTGATACACAGTGAAGTTCCATGTAGTTACAAAGTTGTTATTCTCGATTGCTTTTTGAGAGTGTATTTATCATGTGATCATCTACTGTGTAGAGTGACGTATTTAGGAAAGCTATGACGGGTACTCAATTTATGCAAATAGTATACTAATGTTATGCTACAATATGGAAATGAGGCAGCACAATTTTTCAATCCAATCGTGGAGACCATTGATGTTGCGATTTACAAGATTTATTATATTAATATGTAAACAGAATTGCTATTCCCCAATATGTCAGAGAATTTGCCGTCTTGATGTTATGAAGAGGTCGGTTTCATTTGATTTGTGAATAGAGACTTGGGGGGGGGGGGGGCAGAATTTGAGAAAAAAAAGGATCGGAGGGTCTCCTTGGCAATCTCAGGCATACCAGTTAACCCCCGACCCACCTGCTCATAATTACTCCCTCAGTTTAGTTTGGTACAAGAAACATAGCTTTTGATTGTTTTTGGGAATTAAAACATACCATGAGCATTAGCACACTGAAATCTTGAAAAGGTGTTGATAGTACAGCATGCCAGGAAATAAAGATTTTTCATGCTTCCATGTCGATTTATTCTCAGCAAAGTCAGACACACGTCTGAATTAAATTCTGAGTGAATCGCAAACCATAAGACATGGGAACTTGGTACATGATTATACATGTGAAACATAAATAAGGCTTACCCCTTCAGCATGGCTGACTTTCTGATTTTTTTCCAAAGGATATGCTCGATAAACAATAATTATTGCTCGTGAACTTTATATTTATTAGCCAAGATTTAGTTTCAAACTCCCAAGAATACTATAATATTAACACATAATCTACGTATTCTTACTTCACTTGATGATATAATGTTTTAATAAAATCTCTTTCACCCAGGCCCATAGAAAAACTTCAAATATATTATATGTAGACAAAGAGGAAATATATAGGGGAAAGAGCATTCCTTAAGATACTTAAAAATACAACAATTATTGAATGTTTGGACTGGCCTAGGTATTCTAAGCTGGATTCGAATGCACAGTCAAAGGCAATGTGATGCCAATGGTAAAGGCTTACATTCACTGGGTAAAGGGCTGAACGAATAGCGAAGGGTCAAGGGACAACTGAACAAGAGAAGAGTGAGCTCTGTCTCCAAAAATCTCCAGATTTCCGGTGGAAGCGCATGTTTGACATGGCCCAGACGCGCACCGTTTGCGCTTCCACTGAAAGATTGGAGATTTTTGGAGACAAAGCTCAATATTAGCTGCAGTAGGACTCGGAGTAAGTCACCTCGACCCCTGTCCGTTTCGACCCCAATATTTCACACTCTCTTGTCGCTAATTGTGCTCACCTCTACCTTGTCATATCTTCCTTGTTTCATGACGTTTTACTGAATTGGCTTCTAAACAAACAATTTAGCTGTTTCGATACACAAAATGCGGAGACACTTTTACGACCAAGCGCAGCGCGCAGACTGTTCATAGTTTTTGGCGACTTTGATGGACCCGGCCTAGCCCTGCGTACAATGCTGTGTGTTCCCAGAGTAGGTTCGTTACTACGTTATCAGTTGATTTACTACGTTATCGGTTAATTTTACTACGTTATCGGGTTTGATACGTTATCGGTTAGTTACTACGTTTATCCGTTGTAACAGGCCCCCGTAAGGAGGTTACACACAGGGCTAGGACACCGGCCGGTAACCAGAAAGGTCTGCCAGTTGCGAGCTCGGCCAGTGCCCGCGCCGACCAACTCGGCCAGTGGGAGAGGTCGGCCACTTACATTTATATGATTGCGTACATTTTCTCTTCACAGTCAACAGATGCTTTTATACGCATGCCAATTTTAGTTTTTTGATGTTATTTTATTGAACACTCAGTAAACAACGAGAAGACGTTCCACTGCTAAAAACACATTGGTCGACCTCACCCTTTCAGCAGATCGCGGGGAGGGCATACGATCGAGAGGTACAGATTGGCAGTAACAATGACTTAATCGTTGATCGTTGGATGAATAATGTTTTTATGCTATGGTTTGACGGTAGTAAATCGTAGGTTCAAAGGTATTTTAAGGCCAAAAAAAATTGTGTGTTTCCTGTAACATGCTCTTCAGAAATAGGGTAGGTAGGTAGGAAATTTTTTTTTTGGTAATTTTTTTCTCTGCAAAAAAGAAAATGGGAAAATTTTAATACCCTTCGACAAGGGTCGAGGCATCGTCATTGTCAACACAAAAGATTACATACACAAATGCGAAAGACAATTACGCAACACTCAGTATTATACACAACTAGACAGTGACGACACAGAACAAACAGTAAACAAAGTACACGAACTATTAAACAAAATGTACGAGAACAAACACATCGACCATGATACTTATAAGTATCTCGATCCAAAAAACATAAAAATCCGTACCCCGCAGTGGTACTTATTGCCTAAAATTCACAAACCGCCGCCTGAAAACTCAACGTTTGCAGGGAGACCAATAATTAGTGGCTGCTCCAGTCCCACTAACAGAATTTCAGAATTCCTGGATTACTTCATAAAACCACTGGTCCAGCAACAACCGTCATATATAAAAGACACAACAAACTTCATACAAGAAATAGAAAAAAACAAATGTACCCCAACATGCATTTCTTGTAACACTCGACGAGGTGTCGATGTACACAACACAACGAAGCGATTTGGCTAGTCGGTGAAACATTAAACTCACAAACCTCGCTTCAAACAAGTTACAGCATCAAAAAACCACCCACGGAAGACTTTATAGAAATGCTTTCACTAATTCTAAAACACAACAGTTTTGAATTTAACAAGCAATATTTCCACCAAACCCGCCGCTGCAGCATGGGATCGAATGCGTCGCCAGAGATAGCAGATATTGCTTTTCATGAACTTGTAAAGAAATAATCGTAAACAACCACAACAACATTCACTTCTGGAAAAGATTCAGAGATGATGTCTTTGCAATCTTTCTGGGAACACAAACCGAACTTACTAACTTCATTCAAAAAATCAACACAATGCACCCAACGTTTAAGTTTTCATACGAAAACTCAACACAAGAAATTGCATTCCTAGATGTAGTAGTTTTCAAAGGTGCAAGATGACACAAAGAAAATATGCTCGACATCAAAACATATACTAAACCAACAGACACATTCCAATTTCCTACATGGAGAATCGTGTCACCCGACAGCAACATTTAATGGCTTTATCAAAGGTGAAATCCTTATATACGCTTGCACTTGTAACAACAATGACGACTTTACTAAAACAGTCGCTTTATTTAGAAACAAACTACTCGACAGAGAATACAAAAACAATGAAATCACGAATATAACAGAAAAATTAAACCACAGTATTCGTAACACACTAACAAACTGTACAAGTATACGTAAAGAAGCAACAAACAAACTCATCATCAGTACAACATACAGCCCTTACATAAAAACAAAAGATCTAAAGGAAACATTGGGCTGAACTGGAGAAGGACTCAACACTAAGGAATCTATTCCAGAATCACCAATCATTGCTTACAAGAGAAACAAAAACCTAAAAGACACACTAGTCAAAACAAAATTTACAGAAGTAAAGAAACAAAAAACAAACAAACCAGACCACCAAACGGACTCACAACGAGACCCAAACAGTGATATTCTGCCTCGCTATTCGAAGAGCAAGACCACTAAAATACATTAAAATAAATTTTCACAAACACAAACTAAGGAAAGAATCTACATTGCGACTGATGAGAAACCACACTCGGGTTTCGAAACGCAAGCGTCAAAGGGCCACTCTATCAACTTTGTAACACCATAGGTCCGGCTGCGTCTCGCCATAAGCTTTCCCCACACAAACAAACATTACCGTACACACTAATCCAAACTTCCCTACAAATATCCGAGGCGAAACAAACATTTTCATTAACACAAACAATCAGATAAGAATGTAGGAACACATTTTTTGAAACGAATCAAACACAAACTCGACACAAAAACATTTTGGATAGTTAGGTGGGGAGCCTCTTTCACAAATTTTACATTTTTTTCTTGAACGTGATCGCATTTCTCACATGTTACGGAAAACACGCTTGCACAAGCAGTCGCCATTGTTGTTTAATGACGTCATGAAATCACGCGAGATTTAAAACTTTTCCGAGCCAATCTCGCGGGATTTGTTTTCTAGGTCCAAAAAAGTTTAGGGTGGTGGGGGGGGGTTTAACTAGGGTAGGTCGGGTTACCGGAAACACACAATTTTTTTTTGGCCTAATGGAAAGCAAAATACGATAGCACATTGCGGCCGATGTAATCGTGTAGTTAGCGTTGAAGCTTGCTGCGAAAACGAGCCCTGCCACTCCTCTACATGTTCTTCAAGCTACCCGAGTGTCAAAGGCTACGGATTCGCAGCAACGTTGAAGCGAGATAACCTCCATGGCGGAAGGAAGTTTGCAAACATCGCGCTCATGAATGACATTGACATTGCTTAGCGAGACCAAGAAAATAGAAGAATACTGTAGTCTCATCATATAACCATACTCCTACTGGCCGAGCTCGCACCTGACTGACCTCTTTTTATTCGGCCCGGCCTGGCCCTGCATCAGAATTACACGGCGGCCGTGGTATGCATAACCGCGGCCGCTGTGGAATGAATCATATGTAACTGTGCCCTGAATACCTTGCTGTGTGTTCCCGGCGTTATACGGCGTCCCACCGCACACAACGTATCTGTCGAACCATTCGGGTGCGTTCCCGACGTTACAAGGTTCCACTGAAGTCTTTCAAAGTGCAATGAGCATCGAAAAATCTGGTATCTTATAGGAATACAAAGCAGTGGGCACTTACCACTATCTTTCTTTAACTTGAACAAAAACCGGGAACGTAGTTAGTGTACCAGGCGCCAAATGTAAAAAAATAATTTACACAATCAAGCTTTTTTTAGAGATAGAAAAGATGGAAAATGTATATATAGAGAGGAAATATATATATATATATATATATATATATATATATATATATATATATATATATATATATATATATATATATATATTATACATACATACATACATACATACATACATACATACACACACACACACATACATACATACATACATACATACACACATACACACACACACACACACACACACACACATACATACATACATACATACATACATACATACATACATACATACATACATACATACATACATACATACATACATACATACATACATACATACATACATACATACATACATACATACATACATACATACATACATACATACATACATATACATCGGACTTTGATACAGCTCGAACTTTTTACATCAAGCCTCGTTTTCGAGGCAGCTGCTGACGTTTACAGTATCTGACAGCGCTGCAAAATCTTATATACACAGCCTCGTTCTGATGAAGTATCGCTGTATCAGAACGAGGTTCTATATGTGAGAAATTTACTCAGTACAGCTGCAGAAAGTTTATATATATCAGCCTCAATCTGATGATCCAACTACACAGCAAAATTTTACATAGAGTCTCGTTTTGAGGGCACAGCTATAGCTGGGAAGTTTTATACACAGACTCGATTGGCAAGTTTTACATACAGACTCGTTCTGAAGAGAGCTATAGCTGAGAAGTTTTATACAAAGACTCGATGGGAAAATTTTACATACAAACTCGTTCTGAAGACACAGCACGCTGGGAAGTTTTATACACAGACTGGGTGGGTAAATTTTACATACAGCTAGCTGGGAAGTTTTATACACAGACTGGGTGGGAAAATTTTACATACAGCTAGCTGGGAAGTTTTATACACAGACTGGGTGGGAAAATTTTACATACAGCACGCTGGGAAGTTTATACACAGGGAAGTTTTATACACGGACTGGGTGGGTAAATTTTACGAATATATACACCCTCGTTTTCGAAATACGATAGTGACTTCCAAATGTTCATATAATGTCGGTCGAAAGTGGATTTACATTAAAGACGTTGTGTTAACACTGCTGCACATAGCAGGGCTTGTGTGTTTCACAAGACCAAAGAAATATTCAATTTTACTACGGCCCTCCTTGTGGTCGAGCCTACGATGCTCTGCGTTCCCAGCGTTAAAGGTGCTGGACGGGAGGCGGTAGGCCTCTCGCGCCGCACTGGGAAAACACAGTATCGTACGCAGGGCCGTGGAGCTAAGAAGGTACCATGGCAGAGCTAAGAATGATCCAGACTGGGTGCAATTATTGTAGCCCATATGCCGTGTGCTGGCTTTTCTGACCTATTTTCTTTGCAGCGCTGGCCTGTAGCGGCCGGTGCTGCACAGCAACATGTTAGAAAAAGACCGCGCACAGCCCGGCCGCCGGCCGGTCGTGAGCTGCTTTTTTGCGGCTAGACCCTGGCAAGACTAAAGCTATTAAACACACGCATAGTGCTGGCGCTTGTGCTATTCAAAAGCATTTGAACTTTCTGGTTTATTTTGCGCCAGCGACAACAATGACCGTGGTATTGCTATCTGGAGAGATCCCTAGGCTGTTCCGTGTTCGTAGAAAAAAAGGATAGGCGCTTGGCGTCGACTACACAGTGCTCGTTCACTGTAGGTCACTGCAGTCGGCTGTGCAACCAACTTTCGTGGTCTTCAGAGTTAAGAGAATAAAGACAAAATTTTAATTTGGAAATTTTGGTGCCATAAACCCATACATAATTATGGATGAAGGCAAATGTGGGTAACAAGACAGCCGTTGTGGCTATCGACACGATGATCATGTCGGTAAGCAAGAATAAAAAGCAACTTAGCGACACGATCATGATAATTGGCGATCAAATGCAAATTGTACACTTCTGTCACCATTTTGCTTTATCAAGTGGTCTCCAATGTACGGCTTTCGAGTTGAAATAAAGTTTCCTCGTGTGACAAAAAGTGTGTTTCCATAATTTAGCCTTAGGTCCACGTGTTCAATTGACATCGATTGACGCGCGTGTTCAGTTGAACTGCTGACATCGCTTGCTAAAATCCAATCACCCGTTTTATAATTTAACCACCAATGAAATCTTGTTCGCGATCTCAAGATTTCGCGTTTTCGAGGCTCAAACTGCCAAAAAATTGAATTAGAGAGCATAACAAACAAAATCGCAGCTTGAAAGAGACAACAATACTTCATCGTACGATTCACCACAAGAAAAGCAAGAAAAACTCAATATACGATAATAGAAAGAAGCTAAAGAACATGAATGCGAGGGATTTTGGTTTCCCTAGCTCTTCCAAGCTTTTCATCAATGAAAATCTGCCGCCTACTACTCGCTAATTGCTATACAAGGTAAATACTCTGAGAAAACGGCACACTATCAGTTTCTGTGAACATATAACGGAAAAATCTACGTTAAAAAGGACAGCCAGTCACAGTCGTTAATCATAAAACGAGAATCTGATCTTCCTCGCATTGTGATGATGTCCCATCAAGCAAAGATATAAAATCTGTAAGCTTTCAATATCACTAGAAGTACAGGAATTATTATTTTATGTAAGTAAGTGGCTGACAATATGAATGTAAACGTGTTTCTTTAAAATACCAAATACTATTGCTGAAAACTGTCACGATTTGTTTAATGTAAGTTACTCAACTCTATCACCTACCAGTTTTGACAATGCTTACCATTCAGTATTTAATCGCTCTTTCTGCATAACTCATGTAAATATCAGATCTCTGAACAGAAATGTTGACGGTCTAAAACATCTGTTTGAAGATGTTATTCAGTCCAAATTTTCTATAATAGGTGTCACTGAAGTATGGGATGTAAATAACTTAGACAGCTGCAACTTGCAAGGGTACAATCTTGAAATGAAGTCCCGTGATACTGGTCGAGGTGGTGGAGTGGCAGCATACATTCACTCCTCATTATCATATAAAATACTGAATACAAAGATAGCTCATTCAGAGTCTCTTTTGCAGGAGGTGTCAATGAACAAGAGCAAAGTGTTAGTTGGTATTATCTATAGAAAGCCAAACTCTGACATGTGTGAATTTCAAAATAGCTTGCTTGACACTTTGTACCAACACAATATCGATAGGACTGATTGTATTCTAATGGGAGATTTCAACATTGATGCAAATACTAGAAGTACTTCAGCGAACGTAGATTCTTATTTCACTTCTATTGAGTGTATTGGCTTACAACAGTTGATTTCAACTCCAACCAGATTGACAAGATCATCAGAGACTTTGATTGATCATATTTATAGCAATATTAATCGTTTTCCAATTAAGGTTGGAACATTACTAGCCGATATTCTGATCATTTCCCTGTATTTGCTCTTTTTGAAAACTTCAAAATCAAACCAAGTTTTAAAATAAGATTACACATAGAAATTACAATTCTTACAATGCCCTTAACTTCTGTGATGATCTTAGAAATTCAAATTTGGATTGTGTTTTTTTAGTGCAGTGATGTAAATTTAGCATACGAAAAGTTTCATTCCATTTTCAGTGAAATAAGTGACAGACATGCACCACTTATTACCAAAACAGTTAGCAATAATAAAATTCGAAAACGACATGGATTACAAAACCAATCAAAAAGTCTATCAATACCAAGCATAAATTGTATTGTAAGGTACTCAAATCAAACTTTACCTCTGCTGTTGTTAGCAAGTATAAAAAATATAGAAATACATTGTTAGCTGTTCTCAGGAACGCTAAAAATATATACTGCAGTAATACTTTTACTGAATACAAAAATGATAGCAATAAGATATGGAAAACTATCAACAGTGTACTTGGAAGTCAGAGTAAAAATGCAGTTAGATCTCTGCCAGAGAGTCTGTGCACATCCATAAATGGTGAAGAACACATGGTTTCAGGAGAAATAATATCATTAAAGCGTTGAATAACTATTTTGTCAAATAGGGCCTGATCTAGCCAATAACATCACTAAATCAAGTAGCAGTTATACAGATTATCTTCTAGAACCCAGTTCAATGTCCTTTTTCATGACGCCTACAACCGAATCAGAGGTTAAAGCAACGATTAACACACTTGATCCAAAAAAAGCTTGTGGTCATGATGGAATGCCAGCCAGACTTTTAATTGATGCATCAACTGTGATAGCCAAACCACTTTCTTATATTTTTAACCAGTCTTTTCTATCAGGTACTTTCCCTAACTTACTAAAAACAGCAAAAGTGATACCGGTCTTTAAAAAAGGGTCCACCGAAAATCCAAGTAATTACCGGCCTATTTCAGTTTTGCCTCTACTAAGTAAAGTGCTGGAAAAAATAGTCAACGCTCGCTTGATAAATTTCTTGAAAAAAAAATGTTTTTTTTTTTTTTATGAACATCATGTGCATTCCGCAAGAAATATAGCACAAAACTTTCTCTAATTAATCTCATAAATTATATAATCAAACAAATGGATGAGGGCAGAGTAACTCTTGGCATTTTTCTCGACTTCTACAAAGCCTTTGACACTATTAATCACGATATACTTCTTGAAAAATTAGCATACTATGGTGTACGAGGAATTCCACTTCAGTGGTTTACAACTATATACAGCAAAGGTACCAATACGTGTCTGTCAATAATAACACTTCACCAAGTCTTAGAATCGAATGTGGAGTACCAGAGGGTCAGTTTTTGGCCCTACATTGTTCTACTATTTATCAATGATATAGCCAGCCCATCCAACTTCTTCAATTTTCGTTTGTTCGCTGATGACACAAATATTTCCATACATTCCCTGAAAACTACTTCAATATAAATCTACATGATGTCGACTTGCAATTCAAAAAAGTTACAGATTGGTGTAATATTAATAAACTTACCGTAAATCGTGCTAAGACTAAGTATATTTTCTTTAGAAGTAATAAGAGAAAAATAACACAGCTAGGTTCACTCCATATCAATGGTGAGATTATTGAAGAAGTGGAAGCCACATCATTTGTAGGTGTTGTTATTGACAGGCATCTGACATGGTCAAAACATATTGAACAGGTAAAATCTACAGTCAGGAAAAAAGTAGGCATTCTTTTCAAACTTAGAAAGTACCTTCCAAACACATTCTTGTATTAATCTACAAAGCTTTCATTCAACCTCATATAACCTACGGACTAGAGGTCTGGGGATCCACATACCAGTCTCATTTGACATGTATTCACCTAGCACAGAAAATGGCAGTTAGAGCAATGACCTTTAGTCATTTCACAGCACATTCATCCGATTTATTTCGACAGTTACACATTCTTGATATTTTCAAACTTCACAAATTACAAGTTAGTTTTTTATGTACGAGTTAATTAACGATACCTTGCCTCACCATTTTTCAAATTACTGTTCCATTCCATCACACTGCTATAGTACTCGACATAAAGAGACAGGAAACCTTTTTGTACCAACTATCAACACAACTATGGGCAAACATGCAATATCTTACACAGGAAGTATTTTATGGAACACCCTACCACATGATATTAGATCAAACCATCTCTTAGCTCCTTCCGACAATCCCTCAAAATAATGTTGACAAACACATAAAAAGATGCGTCCATAGACATGACGGAGAATTATTTCATGTTGCACATGAATTGATGTACTATCGCCCTCAAATATGTGTTTATTAGATTAATCATAATTGTATTCATTGAGGAAATGGACTTTGACTAGCAGTTTTGCTATTTTTCAATTCCTATTTACCCTGTAACTTATATATGAATTATATTGGAAAAACAGTTATGTATATCTACATTGATAAAGGGTAAATAAATAAATCATTATTATTTTATTTATGTTCTTTATTTTTCATGCTTTCGTATCAATATCCCGGTGGCACGTTGTGTAAGCAGAGTGGTCTCACACAACAGCGATGCGCCGCTCGAGAAGACGCAAGTGCGAATCCCGGTCGGAGCTTGGTCTCTTTTTTTTCCTTTTTATTTCTGTCAGTTACTTTGTAAGTTTTCCCTTCTCTCTCTTTTACTATCCTTTCCCCATTTTTTCTATTTTCTCGCTAAATTCATTGCATTTGACATTCTCCGCCGATCCACTGCCAGGGCCGGAGGGGGAGGGCGCCAGTGTGTTGTGGCTGTGTAAGCTGAAGTTTGGGCGTGGCCGCCTCCCCTTGAAATGTGCCATGCAATTTTTATTTAAACAAAACTCGAAAGGTTAGGAATTGTCTTCGCTTTGAATACATTTTGGGACATCACGTCTACCTAGGTCAACGGTGTTTTTTGCCTTCTTCTGGTAAGTTCTGGACATTTTGTTCAGACGATTTGCTATTGATGATGCATACTTTGAGGACTCTGATGAAAATTAGTTTGTTAATCAAATTACCCTTCTTAAATAGTGCGTATATAAAATAACATAACTAAAATAACTTGTTAGGCAAAGACTTACTTAGTTGCAACTTCAATCACATATTAACAGCCATAAGGAATACATTAACAGGGCAACATATTTATTTGATTTTAATGACGCAAACCCATGACATTTCATAAACTCAATCTTCATACCTAAATTGGTAAGAAAGTAAAACCATGATGGCCTTTGATGGAGATTCACAACTTTAAAATTACAAATTACCGTGCCTTAGGCTGTAAGGACGACAATTTCGCCGATACCCATTGACAAAGTATATTTGCTGGCCCGATGAGGCATTAACATTACGGTATTTGCTGTGTTTGATGATCGTAAAAATACAAAGCCTCAAGATCGTGTCGATTATAAGGTTTTTTCGCTTATTTGCACGATGATCGTGCAAATAAGCGGAAAATGCCTCTTAAAGACACGATCATCGTGCAAATAAGTAAGAAAAACCTGCGTATCTGCACGATCGATCGTGTGGATTATCCGTTTATTTTCTTATGTACACACGATGATCGTGTCGGTATGTGTTGTTCTTTATCAAAACGATGATCGTGTCTTTAAGAAGCATTTTCCGCTTATTTGCACGATCATCGTGTAAATAAGCGGAAAATGCGTCTTATAGACACGGTCATCGTGCAAATAAGTAGGAAAAACTGCGTATCCGCACGATCATCGTGCAAATAAGCGGGAAATGCGTCTTATAGACACGATCATCGTGCAAATAAGTAAGAAAACTGTGTATTTGCACGATCATCGTGCAAATAATTGGAAAATGCATCTTATTGACACGACCCTCGTGTGGATAGGTAAGAAAAACCACGTTATCCACACGATCATCGTGTCGGTAAGCATTTTTTTTGTCTATTCACACGATGATCGTGTCGATAGGGCCACCCAAGACAGCAATTCTTGGTCTTGGACGTTCCTCGGGGCATTCGACGCAAGGAATATTCGAGTATGGCGGTACACACAGCATGGTGCTTGGTTTGTGTTTACGAGAATTAGAATGATCAGACATTGTAATTCACCAGTCATCAGCGAACACTCAGCCGATAGAGTATATGAGATTCATTGAACATGGCATGGAAGTAGAAAGAGATCTCTTGCGACCTCCATGCCGCCTTCAAAGAATCTCATATACTCTGTCGGTTGAACGTCGCTGATTTACTGTTGAATTTGAGTGTCTGATCATTTCTATTCTCGTAAACACAATAAACACAACCGTTGTAAGGGACTGGTCAGTTTTTTTCGGCCGGGGGTGGATTATTTTTTGCCGACGTCAAAAAGTGGCTGGACCCCTATTTCCAACTTTCGAAAACAGGGTGACCCAACATTCCAACTTTCGAAAACAGGGTGACCCCCCTGTGTAAAACAAAGGTAAAACAAAAGGTGGAATACAAATTGAATAATTATATATATATATATATATATATATTATATATATATATATATATATATATATATATATATATATATATATATATATATATATATATATATATATATATATATATATATATATATATATATATATATATATATATATATATATATAATTTTGGGGGTATATTTTCAACAATTAGTCATTCTGTGTTTTAATGAAATTGGTGTCATGTCAGTTGTAAGATAGGAACTTAAAAGTGTCAATTCTAAAGTTTGAGTACAGTATTTGAATGAGCTGTATGTATTCCAACTCTCTTTATGCATAAGCAGATGTCCAGAACTGTTGTAAGGAAAATGTGATTGAAATATTATTGCATGTTGCTTTCTAATACTTAATTCTCATAGAGAATACAGAAAAGTATCATGAACTTGCCATGCTTTTCATATGTAAGGGCATGCTGAAAAATATGTTTAATATTTTAAAGAAATGCGCCCAAATTTTTAAACATACAGATATCTCAAATATATATATATATATATATATATATATATATATTATATATATATATATATATATATATATATATATATATATATAATATATATAAAATATATATATATATATGTATATACATATATATATATATATATATATATATATATACATATATATATAATATATATATATATATATATATATATATATATATATATATATATATATATATATATATATATATATATATATATTATATATATATATATATATATATATATATATATATATATAGAACAGGGCTCCAAAAATATGTCTTATTATTATTAAAGAAACATGCCCAAAGGGCGCGCAGAAAATGCAACTCAATGCTGAAATTTGTGGCTGTCACAATGCATTTTAAGTATGAGCCCTTGTTGAACTTGAAAAACACACTGACCCCCCCCCCCCCCCCCGAATTAGGCATTTCGAAAACATGGTGACCCCATCAGCAAAGTCAAAAACGGGGTGACCCCCCCCCATGAATCCACCGCCCCCTGGCTGAAGCAACTGACCAGTCCCTTAGCTGCATGCTCGCCTGTGTCTCCATGCTCCTTGTGTCAACTGCCCCAAGGAAATCCAAGACCAAGAATTGCTGTCTTTTTACTCAAATTTATCTTCAGCCATCATTGTGCATAGGTTTATTGCATCAAGATTCCAGTATTTATTTTTTGTCTTTATTCTCGTAACTGCGTAGACCGCGAAAGTTCATTGCACAGATGATGACGGAGTGCAGCGGTCTCAGTGTACGATCGTGTATGGTTGACGCCGTTGTATGGTTGACGAGTAGCCCTGCGTACAGGTCTGTGTGTTCCGGGCATTATACGGCCTCCACCACAACCGATAACCGGGCAACACACAGACATTTACTCAGGGCTAGGCTGCGAGCAGCCCAGATCAGTGGTGATCTCACCTGATAGCAATACCACGATCATTGTTGTGGCTAGCTTGCTAGAGCAAAATAAACCGAAAGTTCAAATGCACTTGAATAGCACAAGCGCCAGCACTATTCGTGTATTAGCTTTCGTCTTGCAGGGTCTAGCCGCGTACGATACCGGGCAGAATTTAATCACGCTTTCTGAGCACAAGCATCACTAGGTATTACACTTAATCCAAGACGAGTCTGTATGTAAAATTTTCCCACCGAGTCTGTGTATAAAACTTCCCAGCTAGCTGTATGTAAAATTTTCTCACCCAGTCTGTGTATAAAACTTCCCAGCATGCTGTATGTAAACTTTTCCGACCCAGTCTGTGTATAAAACTTCCCAGCATGCTGTATGTAAAATTTTCCCACCCAGTCTGTGTATAAAACTTCCCAGCATAGCTGTATGTAAAATTTTCCCACCGAGTCTGTGTATAAAACTTCCCAGCTGGCTGTATGTAAAATTTTCCAACCGAGTCTGTGTATAAGAACTTCCCAGCGTGGTGTCTTCGAACTAGTTTGTACAGTAAAATTTTCCCACCAGTCTGTGTATAAAACTTCCCAGCTGTGCTGTGTGTAAATTACCCACCGAGTCTGTGTATAAAACTTCTCAGCTATAGCTCTCTTCAGAACGAGTCTGTATGTAAAATTTACCCACCGAGTCTGTGTATAAAACTTCCCAGCTATAGCTGTGCCCTCAGAACGAGACTGTATGTAAATTTTTGCTGTGTGTAGTTGTATCATCAGATCGAGGCCGATATATATAAACTTTTTGCAGCTGTGCTGTGCTGAGTAATTTCTTACATATGGAACCTCGTTCTGATACAGCGATACTTTATCAGAACGAGGATGTATAATAACGATTTTGCAGCGCTGTCAGATACTGTAAACGTCAGAAGCTGCCTCGAAAATGAGGCTTAACGTAAAATCTTCGAGCTGTATCAAAGTCCGATGTACGTACGTACGTACGTATGTATGTATGTATGTATGTATGTATGTATGTATGTATGTATGTATGTATGTATGTATGTATGTATGTATGTATGTATGTATGTATGTATGTATGTATGTATGTATGTATGTATGTATGTATGTATGTGTATGTATGTATATATGTATGTATGTATGTATGTATGTATGTATGTATGTATGTATGTATGTATGTATGTATGTATGTATGTATGTATGTATGTATGTATGTATGTATGTATGTATGTATGTGTGTATGTGTGTATGTATGTATTCTACATGTATGAATGAATACGCTATATGCGTGCGCGTATTTTTTTTCTATGTATTATATGTATGCATACGCAACATATGTGGGGCAATGTATCTGTTTGTGTGTGTATACACTATGTATATATATATATATATATATATATATATATATATATATATATATATATATATATATATATATATATATATATATATATATATTATATAATTCCTCTCTCTATATACATGTACCATCTTTTCTATCTCTAAAAAAAGCTTAATTGTGTAAATTAATTTTTTTACATTTGGCGCCTGGTAGTTAGTGTTCGGTAGATGTGCTGTACCACGACCCTCCACGACCGTGGCTGTACAGTCGGTCCCGCTTGTTCTGAAGTTGTTCTCACTAGTTACGCACACACGGCAGACAAACCATCCGAGTTCAGAATATAGTGCGTGCCGTGTTTCGCTTAATTGACACATTAAAGGTTGCCTGTCTGGTGTCATTGTTTGACATTTAGCAAGAACTATACTTTTAAACAATTACTAAGAAGATAAAATAGATGAAACTGATAATTATCGTCCGCTACCTTCGATACCCTTCGCTACGCAAAATCTCATTTGTATAAATGAATCGTGCCTCGATTTGGCAGTAATTGTAATTTGGGAATAACCTTATATTATCGGTAATAATGCAAACTTAATCACACTAGTACATTACATGAAGTTATATATATATATATATATATATATATATATATTATATTATATATATATATATATATATATATATATATATATATATATATATATATATATATATATATATATATATATATATATATATATATATTTAGGGGTTATTACACGAAGTTGTTGGCCGTGAATTGACAGGTGTCGGCAAATTATACAAATTTCAATACGTTTGTTTGTATGTTTTTGGTACAACTGTACTTGTGCCTAAGTGCAATGCCCATGAAGTGACTGCAAACAACAGAATTTTGACCACAATCATAATGACGTTTCGGATTGTCATGTGTCTTATTCGCTCAGCTGTATATGTACATATACCAACGGAGGTCATGCATACCAGCGAAGGTCACGCGTACGCGTCGCTGTAAGTAGTTCGGTTACAGTGAAAATATAATTCGTATTTTCACTAGTTAAAATATGGGCTCATATCAGTACCGTCCTGAACATAGAAGAATGGCAATACAGGCACAGCATGTATGATAAATATATATATATTGTACGCGAAGACGTACATTTATACGCGTGTATAATTATTGGCGCATATTATAAACGGTGGTGTTGGCTGGCCTACCAGTTACGTTGCTTTTCTCGAGCGTACGAGATAGTATCTGACTGGTCATGCCTGGAGTTCGTGTTTACTCCGCCATCTGGATGAGTCTGAAGCTTCAATTTCGCGATCACCTTACCGCCAACGCGACAGTCTGCTGAAAGTTAATCCATAACGACAGACTCGGCACAAGTCTGAGGACATCTCCATTTGCAAATGCACTAGTTCAAAACAAACGTAGCCAGGAAGCTTGCGTTAATATGAAAGCATTTCATACCGGTTGTGACGATTAATCCTCCGATTTTTTTCTCTGCTCATTATGCAACAGTAGGGTAACACTTTTCCATGGTACTAGCGAACGTTCGTCGGGGCATCATTAAAATTATAATGACGCTCGTTATGTGATTGATGTTGCTTTTCAGAGTTATTGCGTACTATTATTATGTAGCGCTTTTGCTTTTGTTTGTGTCCGTTTCTGTTTTATTGATTGTTTGTTTGTTTGTTTGTTTGTTTATTTGTTATGTTTCTTTTGGCATCGTAAATTCAACTTGTTATTTGTGCTGCAAAATGAAAAGGTGTGTAATAAGGAGATGGAAAATTAGTAAAGACGAGGTGGTCAACCATTTGCACCATCCACAAAGAGCCAACATATAATGATGAGCATTGTGCTCTCTCCAGGGAATATTTTCTGAACAGCACATTAAGAACGCTCTAAATTAATGAACACGGTCCAGGAGCTGGTTGAAAATTAATGATATTTTAGAACACACTGTTATTATGGATTCCGCCCTTTACGTTTCGCGGCTAAATTCGAAGGTCTTTTTGTAACGTTTAGAAATACAAAAACGATAACAAAACAACCGTACATTTTCGTTTTCTTTGGATTTCATACGATAAGACCTGACTTTTCTCTTACAGTGACATACCAAGTCGATAATTTTTCGACAGTCGCATTTCGGGTCGCATTCCGACTGATTTCTTGCCCTGTGCAATATCTGTTGTTTTAACAGTGTATCTACATTTAATATTACAAAAGATATTCGTACTTAATATCAGCTTTATTATAATGCAAGGACTGTGATTGCGTATGTAATGGCGATATAATTACGCGTACACTTATACGCGCCAAAATATCGAAGCAAAATGCTCGCTACCGCTTCTTCAACTCGAGAGACACACAAATATCAGCATGAACTTCATTTGAGCATGAAGAAAGAAAACTGTTCGCAAACATACAAATCAGTAATACTTTTTCTGAAACAAAATACAGGCGCAAAGTTACTGGTAGTAGGCTCGTCTATCCGATTTCGTCATTGTGAGCACATTCTACGTTCGATGACTGCGCACTATTTTATATTTTTGAAACTTTCCAGATGCCCATTTCACCCAAAATTTGTTATCCAAACGTTTCATTTTACATTTACGTCACCGTTTCTATGACAAAATTTCTAATCGCATCATCCGTTAAACAATCGAGTCACTCAGTTACTCTGGTATCGGGACAAACATCAGATACGCAGGCTTGTCATGAGTAATCATTCGATTTAAGCAGATGTGAATCTGTCTCTCCGAACACACGCAATATTCTTGTTTAAACGAGTTAATAGCATTAACAGTAAATCCTAGCAAATTTTCTGACGACTTTAGTCAGTATTTCTCACTTGCATGACGTACATGTCAGTCTGAATCTTTACATACCAGGTAAACTGTATTATCCATAGCACAAGTGAAACCGGTATTTTATTCTCCCTTGGAATGACCGCCGTTCCGAGTTCTTATGTCACCTCTCTGAATTAGTTTCTTTTCCCATGCTCTCATGTACTTTCCTACGTACGAGGTTATCTGTAGCCCAATTTAGCTATCTATTCATTGCTTTGACTTGGTTTGTGCCCAGTGCGAGTGTATGTGAGCGAGTATGTATGTGTGTGAGTGCTTTGTGTGGAGGGATCGCAGTCAGAAAAAGATTTAGCCAATCGGTTTTGAATGATGTCTTTGTTGGGTGACTTGATGACCACTTGAGAGTTTGAAACCGATCGACGATGTACCGAATTTCTCTGAAGGTTTGACTCATCGTGATTCTGCAAAATTATGGTGATGATACTTCCATTACTACGTGAGGACATTGTCACGTTGAAACACAGCCTTGTTTCGTAAAAAGTCATGACAGTACACTTTAAATTATTCACATTTCGTTTCACAGCACGCTTAGCGTGGTCCCCTGCAGTCCGAGGTCAAAGTTGGATTGATTGTCTTCGCTCACGCAGAAAGGACATGTCATTTATTGCCACAGACAAAATACATCATGCTTCAACGATTGGTTAATCATGCTTTAACCTTCAAGGTGACAACTCACTTTTGTAAGCTGACATGATACTTTGGCAGTTAATACAATCAGCAGACAAAGCTGTCGAGTAACGGTCCGATTACTGTCACTCCGATATCAGAAATCAGTAGGTGAGAGCGCAATGCTATTGATCTCAGCCATACACGATAGAAAACAGTTCTCAGGTTTTGTTACACATGTAAAGATGCACGCGTCACTGTGATGGCGTACATGATATCTCGTCTTGTTTTGTGAAGAGCTTTGTCTAACTTGTGATGAAACTTACAGAACTTGCAAAATTCATCCGTATCAGGGAGAGAGAGACAGTTCTTTCACAATCAATCGAGGAGCACTTTCCTCTAAAACTGTCCTTCTTTAACGTCTCATATAGGTATGTACTTTAACTGTATTGTTTTCAAAACCCTCTGTAAGAAAACAGCATACTGAGCACAATGTCAGCTGTACGAAAGTAGCATACGGTGTTATTTAAGTTTCGATCTCCGTGTTAATTAGCTAACAAAGACGACCAGCTCATATCATTAATGGCTGTTTTATAAGAATGTCCTGAACAAGATTATCGTTAGTATAACCGTTCTCTTTTTATAACCTTTTTCATTTCCTTTCACTTTTTTTTCAAGAGACACAATTCAGAGGGAGAACAACGATGAACCAAAATGTGTCATACATCTTGTATTTCATCTTCTTTATGGCTATTTCCGTTGCCAAGGTAATATATTTGTAAATTGTACATTATGTCTTCAAACTTGGCTTTTTTGACGCTTCATTTCTTTATTTTGTACGTTTGTTTGTTGTTTGTTTGTTTGTTCCTCTTGTAAAATGAAAAATCTGCATGTCTATAATCGACTTAATTAATGTAATTAGGCCAAGAGATCCATATCTCTCAAGTTCATTTATCTATTTCGTTTGTTTATTTTTTGTTTTCATTCTTTGTTTTGTTTGTTTGATTGGCTGGTTATTTTTTTTTGGGGGGGGTGCTATGACAAACCCCATGGCCTGTGAGTGCAAGCACGCCGTACTAGCGGTATTTGCACGAGTGCTGCGGTGTATTCGGTAGCAGTCCTTTCACGAGCGAAGCGAGCGAAAGGACAGCCGAATACACCGCAGCATGAGTACAAATAACACTTCTACAGCGCTTGCACCCACGGGCCATGGGGTTCTGTTATTATTACATATGTTCTGTCTTTTATTTATTTATGTTTTCTGTCTTTCATCAGCGTACTACTTAGCTGTCAAAGCTTCAGGGCGACCCTGCGGAGTTATATAACACTGACATCACTGTAATAAGGCATCGAATCAGATTTCACTTTTCATTGGTCAACGCCGCCACACCCTCCATTTTGATTGGCTAAACTATTGTTTACTTGTTTATCAAGGATGATGTAAGAGGAAGTCTGAGGGCTTGAACTCTGCTTGCAATCGCTCCAACATACGTAGCAACATGCCACAGATCACAGGTTATCGTAACGTTGCTTGGATAGTCGTTCGAGGCGGGCGGCCGCAGGTCGCCGTTTACTTGGAAAAACCACAGAGTAATATCAGACAGAGTGGCAACAGCTATTGTTTAAGGCGTGAAACGGTTACGTAAGCAATCCATGTTGCCTCGCCTCACGAAGCTCTTGGCTCTCTTTTCCGAAGAGTGCCGACCATGCACCTTCGGTAATTTTCGGATTTTCACCAATTGTTAAGCGAAAGTATGTTCGACAAAGCTTGTGTTGTAGTTGTCGTGTGGTGCTGATCGGAATTGATGTGCTGGCGAAAACGCGAGTGTTTTGAGCTTCAGGAAAGTGGGTTTTACCGTTTTAAAATTCCTCTCATATTTTCATGAATGTATAATGAGTGTGTTTGAACCAAATTTGAAAGTCTTTTATCGATACTGTCTGGTTTTACTCAATGGTTTACGGTCAGTCACACCGTCTTTTACACGTGCCGCCAAGAAAGGACATGTTTATGAAACTGCTGGCGTGTTATGTTTGATTGGCGTGAGGCAGTGTTTCTGGCCTGAGAGCTCACAAAGTAACTATGGTTGCTACGCGACTGGCAGTACGATGCCATCTCGTCGTATGTTTCGCATAATCTCGTGTAATTATCAACCACAAACCAAGCCTCCAAAAAGTTTAACACCTTTGAAGCTCATTTTAATATGAAAAGCCAATAGTCTACCGAGACGACCATGGAACAAAAGCATGCAAGTGTTGCCACTCTGTCTGATATTACTCTGTGGAAAAACCAAGTAAACGGCGACCTGCGGCCGCCCGCCTCAAACGACTATCCAAGCAACGTTACGATAACCTGTGCCCTAGATAGCCAAACGAAGAGAACTTTGAACTTGGAACGCCTTTGATTTTTCACATTTTGAGCTTGAAATTCTTCTAAACGATCGATACAAATAACAGTTCGAAGATTTTTACTTAAGAGTAAGATACGGCAAACGCAACTTGTCGAATGATCACCGTGGCACACAAGCGTTCATTCAGTCTCTGTTACCAATAGCGTGTAGGACACACAAGCACAGAATAAACTGCATGCAAAAGTGACTTTCTATTGTAAACAGGGAATGTCCGGTGAGAAAACTACTGGCAAAAACGTCTCTGAAAATGTTAACTGTTTCTTCAGCACCGCTGCGCCGCAGTTACGTGTGTTCGATGTATTGTGGCCGCAGTGATACGGCGGCCACCGTGTGGTGGATCCACCATTGAGCTAGAAACGGACGTCGCCCGTTGTCAATGTTTTGGCTTCGCTGACAAACAAACTGCTCTTCCGGATAATGAAAATCATCCTCACACTATAATGAGTACATGCAATTGTCTTTGTCGTAGTCTTTAGTCGGTAATGTCATGCATTTTACTATAACGAGAATCGAACCAAAGTGAAGTGAAATCTTGTAGACGACATCTTTTGTTTACAAACATAAAAAGTTCCGGGTCAAAATTGGTAAATACTCATTAACATAAAGGAATGGCATAATGTTTTCGGTATTGCACTGCAGTGCAAATACCGGTAGTACGCGCGCGCTTCGATGCAAGTAAACTGTGGTGCATATCTAATAATAATTACACGCGAGATACCTTCCTAGTGATACTGCAATTATTGCAGAAATGGTAGTAATATGTTAGTATCTTCAGATGTTCGTTGTTGATGGTGGTCCAACTATTCGCAGATAAGGCAACAATTATCGTGTACAGTAAGGATAAAATAGCCATTTTTTCCGTATGAGATAATGCCAGAAATCTCACATTGAGGACTGGGTTTGGTCAAAACGATCTACATGAATCAGAAAACTTGGTCGTCTTAAATGTGTGGTTTTTAACAAACGTTAATGCCCTGGGCATTAAATCATCAAATTGACAATTTGTCGAAAAATGCCTGTCTAAATGTTAGCATGCAAAAAGGAATTGTATAACAAAGACAAAGTGTATTTAAACAATCTACCCGAAATGTACATGTAACCGATATTTTACATGTAAATTTAACATGGCCATTATTCAGTGTTAACTCTATGGGGACAAATACAGTTTCGAATTTCGAAAAAAGAAACGGTAAATTAAAAATTGTTTCTTTAAGATAAACCCCACAAGTGGTAAGGAGAAAATTCTCTCTCTCTCTCTCTGTGTCCCCTCCGTCTGTCTGCCTGTCTGTCTGTCTGTCTGTCTGTCTGTCTGTCTGTCAGTTGTCTGTCTGTCTCCCTCCCTCCCTCTCTGTCTCCCTCCCTCCCCCTCTCTCTCTCTCTCTCTTCTCTCTCTCTCTCTCTCTCTCTCTCTCTCTCTCTCTCTCTCTCTCTCTCTCTCTCTCTCTCTCTCTCTCTCTCTTCTCTCTCTCTCTCTCTCTCTCTCTCTCTCTCTCTCTCTCTCTCTCCTAAATTTTCTAAATTTCCTCACAGGGAGAAAACTGCACCGAACCAAATTCGTGTGAACAGATTTGCCAGATTGGTCTGAGTGGTGAAGACGTGTGTGGTTGCCTGGAAGGATACATCCCCGTAGGGAATGGAACTCAGTGTCAAGGTATCGACGATTGAACATTCGTTTGCCTTTTCCATATTCGTATTGAGTGTTTGTCCCGTTGCGAAAAGATGACTCTATCTCTGTCTGAACTCCCGCGTGATTTCACGATTCGGAAAAGTTTCAATTTTCAAGTTGAATTCACGGTTAAGGCTGCAGCTACCAGGCCTTCTACGACACTTCTTACAAGGATCATTAATGAATGGGACGGGGTAGGTCAACGTAACACAAAAAATATGTACAGCAACTAGACTGTCACAACGGCTCTGTAACATTGTGCCATTGGGCGTAATGCAACTCTGATGTAGTTGTAGAATATTTTTATATATGACCTTGATGCATCATGTCACTTTGTTGCAACCCAAGAGATTTTGCTAAAAAAACGTAATTATCCGCATTTCAGCCGTTACCATTCCCACTTTGTGACGCCGTGAAAATAACAGTCATTAGCAACCCACCCATCCCAAATTTACCCCATTCTCAAGAAGCAGGAGCTTTTGTCACGTATTATTCAGGCTTGAAGATTTCTTAGACATTAGTGTAGCTCATTATATTCCGTTGAATTCGTTGAAATGTCGTAATATTAACCCCGATGTTCATTTGTGGTAAAAACAAACGTGAGTGTTGAACGTGTTTGTTTACTATTGTACCCCTTCGACATATAAATTGGTGACACAATTTCGTCTTTTATAATTTTAGAAACGATATGTACACCTGAACATCTACGTTGTCTTTAATAGGAATACTAAGAAAGCGAATTTTGACATTTGGATTAACCCTAACCTCGTGACATGATTTGTTCTTGCTTGCGCTTTAAATTTCAACAATTAAATATCGTTTATTATAATATCAGATACGGACGAATGTGAGGCTGAAAATGACACCACTGTCTGTCACCACCACTGTTATAACACTCCCGGATCCTTCTACTGTGCCTGTTTTGATGGATATCTACTGCAGTCCGACGGCGCGACATGCCGACCAGGTTTGAAGACTTTCGCACATTTCCTCGTGTATTTATAGAAGTCTGGCGATAATAATGTTTCTATCCTCGGTAAAGACACGTATAGCCCACAACTTTTCGGTGGGAATTGCTCTAGAATTGAAGTGCTGTGCGTTATGCAGTCATCCAGTGTACACAATGATGGCGATAAACAGCTACCAAAAGGTCAACCTTTGCCCCCTAGCTGAATGTGAACAGATTAGTTTGTTTTGTGACCTCCAAACAAAATGACTTCCACCCATTCCGATTTCATTTCTTACGACAATCAAACATTGCCATGACGTATGGGACAGCCGCTAATCTTAATGTCGAGAAGGCAGCACCAAAGCTTGCATGAGATCCAAACAAATGGGCCTTCAGTGTACACTAAGTACAGTACAGTTAAAATGCGCCCCGGGGACAGATATTCGGACTCTTAAACTTTCACAATGTTTTCAGATCGACCACCTGTGAGGGCTTGTTTTAACGCTCTTGGTGTGAGATACATTTTCTGCTGATGTGCACGGCAATAAGGTTATCTCTGATTGGTCAATTGTCACTATTCATAGCGACTTAGGGATTCTATTGTATTGTTTTAATTATAAGGGTAAGATTCAGCCACCCAATTGGATAACAGCTTCTTAGATGCTGCACATTGGCCCCTACATTTTAGCGTCTTTATCTTCCGAGATCTGATTTTGTTTATTTTTCTCCATCGAGTTAGTTCGGGCATTGAGTAAATTTTGAATTTCAAATATCGGCAAATCTTTGGTAAATTATTTCCCTGGTACCAAAATTTGCACCCCCACCAATTTTTAATTCTTGACGATGATTTTGAAAGAGAATGGTTGAAAGATTCGTCGAGGAAAGTTTGAGTGAAAGTTTATGTCTTTCACTTTCGAGGCGCATACTACCTTACGCCAGCAAGTTGAGAGTTGTACTGAAGTCGATGTTTTGGCACATACCGCAAAAATGTTTCACTGAATGTTTTACTGTCATCCAGATGCAAGTAGAGTTTAATTTGTGTATACTGTGTTCAGTATTTTAGCTAGTTCCAATCAAAAACACATGAACAACTTTTAACCTGAAACAAAATTCATGAAAAAGCTGAAAGTGCCCCCAATCTATTCCTTTGATTATCAGATTTGCTTTGTTCAACCCAATCTCTTCAATGTTTTGGTCCAATCAAATTGTTTTAGATTGCTATGTGGGACTTCTACAATTGGAAATGGGGCGAAAGGGCTAAACAATAAATGCATACATAATATCCTGTCTTATGAAATGCAACATTTCAGTTTGTGCTGTGAACAAGTATCCGTGTTCTGACGGTCAGTGCATACCGAATCGATGGATATGTGATTACTGGTGGGACTGTGCAGACGACGAGGGCGAAGCTTTGTGTGGAGGTAGGATTTCGATACAGATGTGAAAATAAAGATCTCCCTTTTGTACATTTATTTATTTCTTTATTTCTTTATTTAGAGAGAGGGAGACAGACAGACAGACAGACAGACAGACAGGGGAGAGACAGACAGATAGAGACGGACAGAGACAGTGAGACAGTGAGACTGACAGATATGCAGACAGGCAGACAAAAAGACGGAGAGAGAGATAGCGAGAGACAGATAAAGAGACCGATAGACAGGCTGACAAACTGATTGGCAAACCTATAGAGAGACTCGAAGCGACGGACTGACAGATGTCAAGATAATTACACATTATATTGCTATGCCCTGTCCATTGCGTTTTTGGTCGAGCTGAACCACGTGACAGCCAACAAATACATAGTAATGGTTAGTTTCCATGCCCGTGAATATGAATAATATCATAAACGTAGTAACTTTACGGCTAAAACGAAAATTTTGATTTGTACAAAGATCAATTAACCACAAAATAAAATGAAGCATTTGTGGGCCAAGTTTAGACGCTTGTTTTCCAAAAATTCTCCGGATTTGCAGAATTTTTTGCAGCGCGCACAATACTCACTGACAGGTCCGGGATGCCGTTGTCGTTAGCATAGGAAATGTACGTAAATTGTAACGGTTTTTCGGGGTCCATTGATAATATAATTGAAATAACAGACTCCGCGCTGACCATTAACGTTTATTTATTGGCGCGGGCAAGAGGAAAGCCAAATTAACGGGCTCGGCAAGCCTCGCCCTTTAATTTTTGGCTTTCCTCTCGCCCTTGCCAATACATAAACGTTAATGGTCAGCGCGTCGTCCGTTATTTCTATATTGTATTTACGTTTAATGTACAATTCCATGCCTGGTGGCAGATCATGATTTTTACTTAGAATATCTTTAACTGTCAATAAATTATGCGAAAGGTATCGCTTTGCAATGGTTTCATTTCTTGTTCACCTTTTTTTTCAAAGTTTGTGATAAACAGCAATTTACTTGCGGAGATTTGTCTTGTATACCTAATTTCTGGGTGTGTGACGATGAACACGACTGTCCAACCGGTGAAGACGAAGGACTTTGTGAAGGTATGTCTAGCTAAATAGGTATCATTAGATTTAATGCCTACGGTCGGAAATATGTCATTGAAATAAATAGTTAACGCACAAATTAGTGACGTGGTAAATGTGTGTATACCCAGATTTTCGATGAAACTGATGAGTGAGTGGCTACCCTTAGGAAACACTGCATAATGTTTGTTCTTTTTCAACTTTGAGAACAGACATACCGTACAGCAAAGGTTTCCAGGTATTGCGAAAAAAAAATTGATTCAAAGCCATGAAAAAAAATCTTGAAGAAATTTCTTGGTAGGTTTTCCCGCTTATACAGAAGTGACAGTTGTTTTTCTCTTACTTTATATTATTCACATGTGCTGAAGATTACTACCGCTGCGACGATGGCAAGTGTATACACGAGTATTGGAAATGTGACGGTGAGATGGATTGTCTTGATGGTGATGACGAGGATGGTTGCCAAGGTAATGAGATGTACCTTGTACAAAATAATATTTGTATATCTCTCACCAGACAAGTCAATGATATCCTCCAGCTTTTGCTAGTAATGACTGACATGTGCTTATGTCGTTGTTTATAGCATTAGAGCGGCGATATCATTTTAACACGAGATTTTTGTCCATTTAATCCACACTGCTTGACTCATTGCAGTGTTAGCCCTAAAGGGCCTTCTATAACCCACTTTTGTCAGATATACCGCAAGACTTGTCATTGCCACTCGTTTTTGGTGTCATTCACTTTTGCAAACCATGAAAATCTCTATATCTCCCAGGCTATGACCTACAGAATTTATGTTTGTAAAGAGAAGGGAGATGATATAACCGAACCAGGGTTCAAATTTTTACAATGTAGGTATCACTAGATTTTGTGCCTACCGTCGGAAATCTGTCGTTAAAATAGATAGTTATGCACAAAGTAGTGACGTGGTAAATTTGTGTATATTACCCAAATTTTCGATGAAATGGGTGGGAGTGGCTACCCTGAGGATACACTGCATAACATTTGTTCTTTTTCAACTTTGAGAATAAAAATACCTTGCCAAGGGTCCTAGATATTGCAAAAAAAATGATTAAAACCCATGACAAAAAAATCTTGAAGAATTTCTTGGTAGGTTTTCCCGCTTTTACAGAGATGATAGTTGCTTTTTTCTTACTTTACAGTATTCACATGTGCTGAAGATTACTACCGCTGCGACGACGGCAAGTGTATACGCGAGTCTTGGAAATGTGACGGCGAGACGGATTGTACTGATGGTGATGACGAGGATGGTTGCCGAGGTGATGAGATGTACATTGTACAAAATGATATGTGCATATCTCTCATCAGACAAGTCAATGATGTCCCCAACTTTTGTCAGATATACCGCAAGACTTGTCATTGCCACCCGTTTTTGGTGTCATTCACTTTTGCAAACTATGAAAATCTCTATATCTCCCAGGCTATGACCTACATAATTTATGCTTGTAAATATAATATTGGTCTCGTTTTCATTATACAAACCCTTTCTGATTTTTCTCGTTTTATTCCTTAGATATTTGTACTCCAAATCAATACTTATGCTACAGTGGAGCCTGCATTTCAGATGAGGGACGCTGTAATAGTACACAAGACTGTGAGCTTGGGGAGGATGAAATTGATTGCTCAGGTACAGTGAAACACTGTTGTAAAATGTCAAGGGCTATCATTAAAACTTACTTTTCGTTTCTGATAGATTAAATGAGATGCCTAGCATATAGATGCCAAAGCAGCATGATTTGCGAAATGAGTTGGATGCCCACAACTCGCTATGAATACTTCTAAAGTAGAACACGCGTGCTAGACTCCAATGTGATAATCGGCCTGCTTGTTGTAGACCCACCTTCCTTGAGTGATTTTGGTCATTTTTTGTTTTTATTGTAAATTTTGAATCCGTGTAATATGGTCTTTGAGTGGACGATAAGTTTGAAACAATAACATACTTGGAAATTTGTTAGATTTAAAAAAATAACATTGTAGGCCAGTTTGCGTGCCGTGTTTTCTTATGTCTTAACGGTTTCCAGATTAGTCAAGGCAATCTCAAGAGCGTAAGTAGATACGTTAATTTCGTCCGGAGGAGAGCGCATGCGTCAGTCTTCTTCCCAGCTGCCGGCAGGAAGTATGTCGTGGCTACTGAAGGTAGCCGTCGATTGCAAAAGCATGGTCCACAAAAGCGAAATATCAAGCATATGGCCGGAAATGAGAGAAAAAATAAAATTGTTAGAGTTACGGTCCAGCTTAAAACTCTAGTTTCCGATGCGTTGATAAGGTGTAAACTGGAACTGGTCGCAAGCGAGCACTGTAATGCAGAACGCTATGCTTACTCATTCAACACTAAACTGAGCTTCGAACAAAAACTGGTGAACATCTTGCGCACAACTGTGAGGCTGCTCATTGTAGTTTACGTTATTTAATCTCGTTTTACTATAACACGTATTTAATAAAACTGTTCCCGTACAAAACAAATAACGGCCGAAAATCAAAGTAGTACGTCTTTGCCTTTATGTGTTTGCCAATTAAAGTCCCGCATTCAAAATTAATCGCCGCGAAAACCAAAACGTACATTTGTGTCCGCTAAAAAGTGACGTGGACCCAATGCAAAGTATAGTCTGAAATTCAAAACTGACCCCGCCCCAATCAAACTTGGCTTACTCCCAAAATCCAAAAATAAGTATTATTCTGATGACAGTTTACATGTTTGTCTGCACCTTATGAAGTCCGACATTCAAAATTGAAAATTTGATTGTGTAAGAATGATTGCAATTGATCCAGTGCATAACTTGTTTCTTTGGGTTGGCAAGAAAATGTTCAAACTCTACTTAGAAAAAAATCTTGACACTAAAAAAAAACTACATATTCTCCAAGACAGAATACAGGGGATGACAGTGGCTTGTGATATTGGCAGAATACCACACAAAATTGCTTCCAATTATGGAAAGTTTTCTGCTGACGAATGGAAATATTGGATAACTGTATTTTCTATGTATAGCTTGCACAAACTAATCCCATATAATCATTTGTTGTGCTGGGAGCGCTCTGTTTTGCTGGTTAATTTTTGCATCAAGTGTGAGAATCTCTATGGTAAAAAGATGACAACTCCAAACATGCATCTAATGTGCCACATGAGGGAATGTTTATTTGACTATGGGCTATAAGTGCCTTTTGGTGTTTTCCCTTAGAAAAATACAATGGATATTTTGGGTATATTCAAACCAATAACCGATCTGTTGAGATACAGTTTATGAGAAAACTTACTGTTCTAAAGTGTTTTTTTTTTGTATTTATAAAACTTTTATTCGAGTCACAACATAAAAAAATTACCAATGTGTTACATATTACTGTCAGCTGCTTTTAAAAATACAATATGGTCAATGAATCAATGAAAATAAGTCATGGATGTGGACCAGTCAGTTGTAAATACTTTCCCCATTTCTTTATGTGGTTATCAACTTTGTTTTTTCTGTTGGCAATGTAGTATTCTGTCCTCTGTATCTGCTGAACATAGTTCATAAAGTTGGTAAAGTTAAGCTCCCCCTTATTACATCTTACAATGTAAATATATCTCTTTGCGACTAATAGAAGGAAATTGACAATCATTGGAATCTCTGAATCTCCAAGCAAAACTCTCTCTGGATTAAGCGGGGTCCGGAGACCGAGCCCTCTTCCAAATATATCTGTAAAAGACCTCCAAAATCGGTCGACATGATTGCAGTGAAAAAACACTAAAGTTTGTACAGAAGGTAGATATGAAGAGTGTGCTCAGCGAGCAATTTTAACCCTGCTTGAAAGACCTGCGTCAAAAAGGAGCTGTGTGAAATGAGTATTTTTCTCTTTTGGCTGCTGCTCATGCAAAGTTTATGGAAAATGTTTTCTGGGGATGTACCAAATCAATCTATGTACCGACTGGATATGTTGAGGGGGTTCTTTCACACGCAAACACCGAACTACTTGAAGCAGTATATAAATTCATGTACCAAATAATGTTGTGAGTGGATTGAGTAAACTTGTAAAGAAATATCCGTCATTGCATATCTTTGGGGAGAAATTAAGATCCCGACTGGGCTGTCGAACATTGAGAAGTGCAAAGGTGATGGGGTAGTAGTTCTGGTGACACTGACATATCACCAACAAACATTCGGCAATGTTTGATTCATTGGTATTTTGCCATTCTGTACAGTTAGATGGCAAATGAATGGTACATTACTTTGCCCAGGTTAGATGGTATAAACCGCATTCTGACAAATTTCCTGACACATTCTGACATTTATGCAAGTGCATAAAGATGCATGCAGTTCTACCTTTATGCTGCATAAAGCTTATAAAGTATATCTGTCTTCATATTTATGTTAGCTTTATGCTGTGCATAAATCTGGCATTCATCTTGTGTCGAAGTCAACTTCGATTGAAAAGTATGCGATATTTTAAGGCACATATTTATGTCAGTATAGCATTAAAATCATTGTGATTGAATTGTTATTAGGTAATTATAAACTTATGCAGTAAATTCAAAGAAACCAAAATTGAAAAAAATAGAATAATTTCTATGACTTTGAAAAAAAATTAAACAACCATGAACGTGTTTTTTTTCAAATCAGCTACTACTCTTTCCTGTGGATAAACTCAATCACGCTGAAAAACAGCGTGCTGCTGGTCTTGTCTATCGTCGTTATCATAGTAGTTCAACGGACAGTCGCCACCGAAAAACGACGAATGCTCGTTTCAAAATATCAGAGAACGCGATATTCAACTCTTTGACTGAAGTTCACGTATTTCATACTTGTACAAAACTCTCGACCGTCGCGATTTTAGAATGACGCATTCAGCGTGGTCACAGATTCACATCCGTTTTAGGTACATGTAGACTCGCAAAGCCAAAACAAGTCGCTTTTAGAATTGTTCGAGTTTCGTGTCAGAATCGATTTATTTCAGTTTTTCGCCAACTGCTACTTTTTATCTTACTATTAGGAAATCGTTTTAGATACCAGATATTGTCAGGTGTTATATTTAGTTTAGCCTAACGATGGGTTCTAACCTGGCACAACACAAAGTTAGCCCTGCACTATAAAGTGCTGCTTCTGAGGTCGGAAACCGCGTTCATGTAGCTGTCCGTTTTTAGCTCCATGCCATGTTCAAGGTGGACTGTGGTCGTTCTTCAACACGCACATGATGTAGTATGGAACGTAAAAGCAAGCGTACGCAACACGGTGTCTGAATTAACTTCGTCTTTGTCGGTGTGTACGAAATTCATCGACACGTGTCTCTCTCCGGGCAGAAAGCTTAAAACGCAGTGACGATTGTGCAACCAAAAGACATAGTCTAGTCGGAAGGTAGGGTTCCCATGCACCCCATGGAGGTATTTTTTAACCTACATTTTTGTAATCCTTAGGGTCTATATTTAATGAATTTTGATGTTCCCAAAATCAAATAGTGTCCCATGGGGTTCATTTGGCGCCATCTTGGCCGCCATCTTGGCCGCCATCTTGGATTTCAACAATGGAGTAGGGGTCACGTATTTACCGCTCGACGGAAACAGAAACAATAAAATACTATAAACGTTACATTTTTGGAAAGCCAAGATCGTGGCTTTTCATTGATATAACTTAATCTATTAATATTCGAACGTCCATTAGACTTTATATCGGCCATTGACCGTAAATCGTAAAATTTGCTAAATTTCACACCCAATAATTAAGTTCCCGTTCCTCCAAACAATTTTTCATAAGGTATTTATATATTTTTTGGAAGAAATCAGTGCAATAAACAAGAAAAACAACATTAAAAGTATGTGTCTTGAGATTTAGTGGGTGCATGAGCTTGTTTTCTTATTACGCGGTATGCCATATATTCGTGTGTAACATAAGGGGTAGGGGTAATGTTTCCCTTTCTGTTTCGAATCATGAATGATGAAACCATAAAAATGTTACATTTTTTGAAAGTGCTGCATCAGACCTTTCTAAAAATATATAAATTTATGGGGAAAAATTGCATATTCAAAAGTTACAGAGCTTAAACCTTTCAGTTTGTGTCGATTTTAAGTGATTTTTTTAACGAAATTACAACATATGGGGTAGGGGTAATGTTTCCCTTTCTGGCGCGAACCATGAATTATGAAACCATATAAATGTTATACTGTTTGAAAGCTCTGAATAGGGCCTTTTCAAACATGTATAGTTTTATTGGGAAAAGTCGCATATTTGAAAGTTACAAAGCTTAAGCCTTTCAGTTTGTGTCAATTTTAAGTGATTTTTTGAACAATATGCACAAAACAGTTAGTCCGTTGAATTGGCCAGGTATCGAAATCATCCCCTCTAAGGCATTTTACCCACTATGATTTTCTGTTAGCTAGTATTCTCAGCTGTCATAATCTGCTTATTTTCCATTTAACTGATGGTGTTTAAGAGTGTAACGACTTATTTTGTAGGGGGCTGTCACGCCCTCAGTAGTAAAATAGGAATGGGTTGAGGGTAACATATTTACCCCTAGTCGGAAACAAAAACAACAAAGTACTATAAACAATACATTTTTAGAAAGCCCAGATAATCCACTTACCATTGGTATACAACTTAATGGGGATAAATCAATATTCAAACATCGATTAGGTTTTATATCGGACATGAAATGTAAATTGTAAAATTTGCTTAATTTCAAACCCAATGATAAGTTCTTGTTCCTCCAAACATTTTACAAGGTATTTATATATTGTTTTAAAAAACACTTAATGTAATAAAGAAGAAAAACAATGTTGAAGTGTGTGTATTGGGGTTTAGGAGCATGCAGAATATGTAGTATGTCACATACCTCTCTGTAATAGACTTATGGTTTGCCATGCGTTGAGGAAGAGAATCCTAACAAGAGTAAACCGTAGCTTCTAGCTATTTTTGTGTCTTGTGCTTCGTGTGTTGTTTGTGGAGTCTCTTTGGACTTGTGTTTTAATATTCTTTTCTCAGTTTTTTCGTCGTATTATGTATCGGAGTCTCATTCTCAGTATGAATTCATTTGTGTCTTCTAGGAGATTGATTCTTTTTGGACCTTTTGATGTTGGAATTAATTTCAAGCCTTTGCAAAGAGCGTTCATTTCTATAATTGTTTTATTTGTGTGAAGAAAGATTCTTAGTAAATCCATTTTTTGTTGGTCACTGTGTTTCGTTTATGTTTGGTATGTTGTAATATTGTGTTTGAGATATTTTGTTTGTCATTTTGTGCATTTATTTTTGCTTTTTTAGTTTTATTACGCTTTCTGTTTCTGAGTTTTTAACACAATTTCGTGTGTGATCATGTTTTGCCATTGTGTTCGGAAGTGCTTTTAAAACCGGTGTGTGGGGTATAAAAGGCCCCCAACTCATTGAAAATTCATAATGACGCTTGAGTGACAACTGGCAATAGCTAGGTAGACCGCTCCCTTAAAATCAGCCTAAACGATTCTCAAACAAAAATCATTAGCAAACACCTAGGCCATACAGGTATCCGCAAAGTTTCACAAAGTTTTTTAAAACTACGACGACTTGGGGGAAATCGCTTCTGAACAAAGGGAACGGCCTTCAAAAGGCAGTTGTTCCATGATTCAAACAATTGTCAATCATTCGGTGACGCGCAGAGGTGTAAACTGGTCAAACATTTGCTGTGCACGGCATACGATAACAATTACGATGTAAACAAACCATAAGTATGCTTAGAGTTATATCAGCGAGCAAAGGATGAAAACTTTGTGTAAATTGTCATAAACTCTTTTGCTGGCATTTATGGTGCAATGACATCACGAAAGTGAACCATTTTCAGACGTCACGGTGACTTAGCAAGAGGACTATACTGGTAGTACGATGTATTCTTGCGAAAAGCGCGTAAACGTTTTAAAACAAAACTGTAGTTTGTACCGAGAATGACATCAAAAACAACCTTCAAATCATGATGGTAGCCTCCACGACCAATTTAATTATAATCAGTCAAAGAGATCCACGTATTTAACAACTTCCAAATCTACAGTCGAACTTGACAGAACCGAAAAATTGGTTTGGATGTTATGCTGACCACGAAAAAGGTCGTTTTTATACGTGGAAGTGACATGTCGTGTTCGGAAACCTGGTAAGGTTTTGACATACCAATTGCTACGAAAATAAACATAACTCGTGATGAGTTGTGGATGTCACCCGCCGAGCAGCCGACCGTTATCGCTATTACAGGTATCGTGGTACACGAGATTCAAGGAAGTATCGACCCGTACGTAATGTTGTGAACTTCCTTTATTTTCTGATTTTAATAGCGATCGGTCATGACGTCGCCGTTTACTTATTTCCTACCATTTTCCTGACATGTTCCTCCTTCCATGCTCAGGTGGATACAGTTTAGTCAACATTCATCGGTAATTCACCATACGAAATTGCCAATTTCGGGTTATTTGTAATTTTTCTATAAGTTTTTTACTTTTTTGATAATTATTCAACTTTAGACGGCGCCAATATTCGTATGTAATGGAGGTCAGTAGCCGAATCATTCACATAATGAACGTTGATATAGCCTGAATCTTCGGTAAATTTATTCAAGCAAACTCTGGTTTGATTAGTTGATAGTTTTCCTTTCTTTCTTATTTCGAGTATTTGCCATGGCGTAACTGGAACGAACCACGAAACGAAGGCTGTACGTATCTATATTAGTCCGAGCCTGAGCGTGATCTGAGAGCAAACAGATCCGCAGATAATGCGAACGATCGCAACCGTTACCAACAGACTCATTATGCAGAGCCATGCCCCAAAGCGCCCAACCAAACTTGGCACTAATCATGATCCCAGTCCATTTCGAGCCGGGCTTTAAGGGAAGTGCGGTGGCCTTCGAAAGACCCTTTGGTTTGGTTTTGTACAGTAGTATAGGAAGAAAACCCGACCTATCGTCGTTGCTGTGAATGTTTGTGTTGTTTTTAGCCTCTTTTTTGCCTATTTGAAGAATCGTCTTTGCAGCCTTCCATCCTGCGTTCTGTGTAGCGAGTGTCTTCTATCGCTCTCTTAAATTTGTGATGTACAACTGTCTTGAGTCCGGTGCTTTATTGGGTGTAGAGGTAAATAGTTAGAGATCAGGGTGATAAATTGGTTGCCGCAGTGTTATTCCAGGTGTTGCCACTTTTGAAGGATTTCAACACTCGGTATTTTGGCCTGGTAAGTATTCTTTAAGGTGTACCCGTAGGCTACGTGGTACTGAATAGGGGCCACTTAGGTTCAACACATTCGATTATCTTGGCTCTCGCTTATACCCCCGTTGTATGAGTAACTGGGATCGGAATGGGAAAGGCTTAATCAATATCCATCTTTGCTAATATTAATTCTCGCTTGGCTTACAGATGGCCACCTCTACTTGTTTCGGTGAAAATTTGACTTTCAATTGGACAAAACATTGAGTATGACTTTCTTCTGTATGTTATTTAGGCCTATGAAAAATATGAAAATTGCATACATGTTGTTGTCAAATATCTCAAATCTTAGATTGTAAGAGATAGGCTAAGGCTTCCCTGTAATCATACAAATGAGTTAAGTGGGAATTTATTGGAGTAGATTACAGTAATCGAAGAGAATGGTTGACACTATAGAAAGACTTATCTCGGACTGCGGGGACCTAACTATGAAAGAACAGCACAGAATACTTGCCCAATGTATGAACTGTTCATGTATAGTACAGGCAGTACTGTACAACATGGAATGTAAAACATGCAAATCAAAGAAGTGGTAAATTTTCTCAACTTTTCACAAAGTTTATATTCCATCATTACTATCAGGATTAGGATTTTCCCAATCTATAAATAATCTATAAATAAGCTATTACTTGATTACACCTTGATTCAGCATGAAGTGTTATTTTGCATTTGCCACGCAACCAGCCATGCCCGTCCCTGGGATCGCGAACAATGCCTTTAACGAAGCTTTTGAACGATTTTTGTGAATTGTGTAAGAATGTCCTCTCTGTGGACTATAATGTGTGAAGCCGTTGTCTAGCTCGCTTGACTCTGATGATTATGTTGACTTCTTTTTTCTCAGCTGCTGGTGCTGATCTAACTCGAAAGTTAGATCAATCTAGTCTCTCTGATTCGATCATGCTGGTGGGAATGGTATCTTCAAGCATTGACCCTAAAATGTCCGCTTTTAGGGTCTTTGCTTCAAAGACGTCAGGGTCTAACATTGGTTAAATATCATCCATGATAAGAAACTAATGATAGATTCACTCACAAGGCATTTTAAACATTGAGGTGTCAATGGAAATATAAGCCCTTTTAGTCATTTTCTGAGGTTTGTCTCGCCTTCTTATTGCTAGGTGTAGGAGTGTTTGTTCGCCTTCTGTTTACTATTTAGTTGCGTAATTTGAATGCGTTCTGTGACATTTGGCTTTTCAGGTTTTAGTTACAGAATTATTTGCTATTGAATTTTAGTAGCCAGTCGAAAATGTAATCGTCATTGGGAGTATATAGTGTTTCGAAAAATTCGAAAAAATTGGTTATGATCTCTTGTTTTCTGGTAAGGAAGGTAAAGTGTTATCGATCCATCTTATCTTAGTATGGAGAAGCTATATTGTGGATAATGGTGATTGGTTTTGAGCGATAAAAGATTCTCTCGTGTTCCCGTGTGGTATTAAAAGTAACACTATTAATAGTGAGCTCTGATTTGCCCAGACGGTCACGTGACTGCGCATATATTTACGATATACTGTAAAGTTGGCCATTCCTATCTCCAAAGTTGGTTTCTTTCACATTGTTTTTATTTTCATCACAAGTTTCAATATACTGATATAATATAGCGATAAAACAACCCCTATAAGTTGGGTACACCCCTCGTGCTAGATTTTGACCATTTCACTCCTTATACACACGATTGAAGTTCGTGCGTTTATGTTGTTTACCGTTCGAAACCGTGGGGTGTCCTTTCCAAGTGGTGCTTTATTGCTTATACATCCTTTGCGATACAATTAAAGAAAAGGGATTGATTGTTGCTGCTGTCATATCATTTAGCATGACGACTATGACATCCAATTTAATGTTGTGGGTTTGAAATATATAATTTTGACATATTATAGTTGTTAACTTTCTTTCCTTAATTTGAGTTATTGAAATGAGTAAAACGTCCTTTACTTACCACCATTTTAACTTTTAGTGCTATTTTATGCCCTATAGAGTATTTTTCTATGTTCCTTTTAACAAGTAAATGTCAGTGAAGTAACACAAACTTTGAATTTAGGCATTGTCACTGCATAATTTTTGAGTTTACCCCATCAAGCCATATCTTGTTGGAAAAACAACATCGTTAGTGTTTCAGAGATATGATATTTATGTGGCTTCCGTATTCTCTGCGTTTGGTAAGAGAGGAAACATTACCCATACCCCTATCCCTTAATGTACATTATAGAGGGATGTACGGCATACCATATATTAGGAAAACAATCGACGCATCCCATAAATCTCGAAATACACACTTTTAATGCTTTTTTTACTTCCCTATTGCATTAAATTCTTTCAAATAATAAATAAATACCTTGAAAAATTGTTCGGAGGAACAAGAACTTAATTATTGGGTTTTTTAAATTAAGCAAATTTTACAATTTACATTTCATGTCCGATATAAAACCTTGTCGATGTTTGAAGATCGATTTATCCCCAATAAGTTATATACTAATGGTAAGGGAATTATCTGGGCTTTCTAAGAATGTATTCAATACATTTTGTTTATGGTACTTTTTTGTTTTTGTTTCCGACTAGGGGTAAATATGTTACCCCTAACCCATTCCCATTTTACTACTGAGGGCGTGACAGCCCTCACAAACAAGTCGTTACACTCTTACACACCATCAGTTAAATGGAAAATAAGCAGATTATGACAGCTGAGAATACTAGCTAACAGAAAATCATAGTGGTAAAATGCCTTAGAGGGGATGATTTCGATACCTGGCCAACGGACTAACTGTTTTGTGAATTTGTTCAAAAAAATCACTTAAAATTGACACAAACTGAAAGGCTTAAGCTTTGTAATTTTCAAATATGCAACTTTTCCCAATAAAACTATACATTTTTGGAAAGGCCTATTACAGAGCTTTAAAACAGTATAACATTTATATGGTTTCATAATTCATGGTCAAGCAGAACGGGAAACATTACCCCTACCCTTATATTATAATTTAGTTTTAAAAAATCACTGAAAATTGACACAAACTGAAAGGCATAAGCTTTGTATCTTTAAATATGCGACTTTGCCCAATAAATCTTTATATGTTTGGAAAGGCCCTATTCAGAGCTTTCAAACAGTATAACATTTATATGGTTTCATAATTCATGGTTCGAGGAGAAAGGGAAACAATACCCCTACCAATATGTTGTAATTTCGTTCCTAAAAATCACTTAAAATCGACACAAACTGAAAGGTTTAAGCTTTGTAACTTTTGAATACACAACTTTTCGGCATAAACCTGTATATTAGTCCTTTGGGCCTTTGGCCCAAAGTACTAATGTGATGACGCGGCCTCTGTTGTTGCATACAGTGGGCCGTATGCTGTGGACGCAGGTATCTCAGAAACGCTTCAGTAACTTTTTCTGAAATTTGGTCTGGTAGACACTTGGGCATGTATCTCAAACGGTCTTTTTTCTTTTTTTGATTGAATCATTTTAAAGTCACTTTTTTAGCTTTTTTGTGAAAACCACTATTTTCAATTTTTCCTCAAAACCACTGATTTGATTATTGTGATATTTGGCATGGGTGTTCGTATAGTTGAAATGCCGTCAGAAATGTTCAAAATTTGGTGATACACGCCTTGTATTATTTTTAAACAATATTTTTATCCATTTTTATTTTATATTTACTTGATTTTGACTCGCTTTCGTTAAAGCTACCGTCTGCGCATGCGCACAACTCTAGGACAAAATCTGAGTTGAAGAATCGAATCGGACGCCATTTTTTACTTTGTGAACGTTTCACTGTGTATTTCAATACGTTCTATAGTTATGAAGTTGACAGTGATGCACTTTTGCGGCTGTCGTGTATTTTTTGGTACGAAAGGCACCTTTGATCGACTGAAGAATGATGGCCTCCGTAGGCGATAAACACCGGTACCGGCAGGCATATCAGTTCTACTGAGGAAGTAATCCACTGGCCCGTATAGGTCAGGGACTCACTTAGGGGAGAACCACTTGATTTCTGGGGGGGGGTATGGAGGATTTTGAGAAAAATTTTGTCACCAGGTGAAATAAAGGAAAAAATAAGCCTGTAATGGCTTGAGAAAAAAAATTCTCATAACAGACAGAAATAAAAAAGGAATTGTCACAATGCAGTTGAAATGAGCAAAATTTTGGAAACTTCATTCTCATGTATTCTTTGCTAGCATGCTGCCATAGGCAGCGCAAATGTTTTTACCACAAGCAATTCTCATGTGTTTTTTTCCCAGCACTTATGATATAAGCATTCACTACTTTACACCTCAGTGCACTCGATGTTTTCCTTCCCTTTCTGACCCAAGAAATCATATTTCAGGATTTCTGTTGCAATATCTCATGGGTACAGGAAATATCTAGATGGAACTATTTGACTTCTATACATTGTGAAAATTTAAAACACAAGACAGGAGTCAATAAACTAGTGTTAAAACCAATATATTATTCTCTCAACATAAATATGTTAGAAAGATTACAAGTTGTCAATGAAAAATTGAGGAACAACAAATATAATGAAATACAATGTGTGAGCCTTGTTTCTCTGACCACAAAAGATAACATCTCCCCTGAGAACTTAAAAGGAATTGACTGTTATAAAGAAAAGCAGGTATAGTACTGATCACAGTTGATTTGCCAAAAAAGTGTTCTATAATTTAAAGTTGTATATATACTAGACTTTCCATTTTGTTTTCATTTGTTGGAATGTAAAATGAATATATAAAACCATCCTGTGATATGTGAAACACTGGCTTAAATTTGAAAAATTGCACTGCTACTCCATTTGATAAAAAAAAATGATGCAGGTCTGACAGTTGAAATTAAAAAATGCTGTCTCTCTGACAAAAAAAGTTCCCATACCCACTTCCTGCATACCCCCGAAATCAAATGGGTCTCCCCTTAATATGCGCATGCGCATATAACAAGTTAGCGTTGTTTTGCAAGGACTTTGAAAAATCAAACCGACGTGCCATCTTGTTTCTCGGTCTTGTGCGAATTTTGACGTTTTGAAGTTTTTAGCGTTTATTTGATGATGTTTTGTAAATATGAAGTTCACAGTGATTGTACTTTTGTTGCTGTCATGTATTTTTTGGCACGAAACGCTCCTTCGATAGACTGAAGAATGATGGCCTCCGTACTCGGTACTCCCCAGTACCGGCGAATCCATTGCTTTAGCGAGGCAATCCCACCGGCGGCCCGTTAGTAATAGCTGGGTGAGAGCGAGGGAACGCTCTGTCCTTCTACCTCCATGTCATAACAAACTAGCGTCGTTTTATGTTGATGTACTGTCCTTTCGACACAGCGATAACTTTAAGTTTTCTGTTGCTTATTTTGGGTAATTTCGACAGTTGTGCATTGATTTTGACATCATTGTTGACTTCGATCGCTAAAGACAGTGTGTGCTTATGTTGACCATGGAGGTAGTCCATGTGTTGACCGATTTACGCGCACTTCAGAATCACGGCATAATCCGACATGGTAATTTGGCATGATCATCAGATCATACATGATCCGAGATTGCACTTTAGCAAGGTCACGATAACTAATGTTGTTTGTTTCACTGTCGTTTAATACCTATATTTCCACTAAAAGACCATTAGAATTTCCTCCTGGCTACTTTGAAATCGTGCATTGGCATGCATGTAGTTGTCAACATCACTATGCTTGAATGTAGTAGACTCTTACTATGAATATATCGACTGTCACTGCATATTGCATATGTGTGCAAGTCACTCCATATCATATCAAAAAATGTAGTATTGCGACGTTTGAGCTGCCAGAAGCCAGAATTTACAGTTTATGAGAAAGTTATCTTACATGTAAAACTCAGTTCTACTGTGAACAAAATGCAAGCTATGTTGCATAACTATCGTGAATAACATAATATTTTGTACCTATCACCGTGTCAGAAAATCAGAAGGAAACAACCAGTCAGACAAACTCTGGTCAGGATGATACTGTCCAATTTTAATATTTGTCTCTCGGCACACACCAGATACTCATGACTGTAAAACAACATTTCCATATAATTGTATATTCAGTTTTATATTTAGTTTGCTTTTCACCATATTCTATGTCCTTCCCTGCACTACATAATTCAAAATTAAATATTGTTTTTGGCCTATACATACTTGAGGGGTAAGCTTATTTAGTCTCATACATTAAAGATGCACTGTTGACCTACAGAGTCCAAACTTTTTATCATTGTATTGTAGATAGGTGTACACTCCAAATACTAAGTACAAGTGTGGTGAGTGTAACAAGCAAATGTTTTTTAGTCAATGGCCCAAATTTATTTTCTATTTGATGGACAATAAATACATGTGTAATCAATGCCAACAATCCAGTTTAAGTAATTTGGTTTAGATTAGCCATTGTCCATTATATTACAATAGTTTATGGCTAAATTTTCTCCCCTTCTGTATTATATTTGTTCACCGTTTCCTGTTTTAGATATTGTTGATCCCATTGAATCATTCTTAATTCACTTTCATATTTACTTTCATTTATGTCCAAACAATTTGACTTTTTGCCAAATTTCACATTATGGCAAATAATAAACAGTGAGGAGGTACAAAGGGCGTCGGTGCCCCCGGCCCCATGTTTTTAGAAAGTTCTGATGCAGCACTTTCAAAAAATGTAACGTTTTTATGGTTTCATCATTCATGGTTCGAAACAGAAAGGGAAACATTACCCCTACCCCTTATCTTACTCACGGATATATGGCATACCGCGTAATAGGAAAACAAGCTCATGCACCCACTAAATCTCAAGACACATACTTTTAATGTTGTCTTTCTTGTTAACTGTACTGAGTTCTTCCAAAAAATATATAAATACCTTATGAAAAATTGTTTGGAGGAACGGGAACTTAATTATTGGGTGTGAAATTTAGCAAATTTTACGGTTTGCGGTCAGTGGCCGATATAAAGTCTAATGGACGTTCGAATATTAATTTATCCCTATTAAGTTATATATCAATGAAAAGGCAACGATTTTGGCTTTCTAAAAGTGTAACGTTTATAGTAATTTATCGTTTCTGTTTCCGTCGAGCGGTAAATACGTGACCCCTACCCCATTGTTAAAATCCGAGATGGCGGCCAAGATGGCGGCCAAGATGGCGCCAAATGAACCTCATGGGACACTATTTGATTTTGGGAACATCAAAATTCATTAAATATAGACCCTAAGGATTACAAAAATGTAGGTTAAAAAAATACATCCATGGGGTGCATGGGAACCCTACCTTCAGACACGACTAACATGAAAACACAATGTCATCGGACTTGGAATGCAAAATCACATAATTTTTACAAGCATATACGCAGCCAGCCTTTCTTCGCTTGATAATCAGATTTCAGCTGGTACACTACAGTGCACAGTTAATACGCTAATTTGTATTCAGCAAGAAGATTATCCCCAGAATTAGCTGGGATGACAGTTGTGTAAATAAAGCCTAACGCTTACGCTGCGAACTGGCCGTTTCAGTGTTCATTTTCTTTCAATTTTTACGTCATGTATCATTTCATTCATACCACAAATTCAGACAATTGTGTAAAAAGTCCAATACTTCATTTTGGGCTTGGAATTTCCACCGAAGATGTGAGCGAACCGGAATTTTAGCTGACTTTGTGCGACTCCAAGGGTCGCATACACATTCCTGCGATTTACTTAATTCCATTCCAACTTTTCCCCACACAGAAACTGGGCAGTTTGGATTATTCATACCATCTTAATCCTACTGTTCGTAATGTTAAGTCGTAAAGACATCTATCGCACACTTTTAACACCTTTCCCGGGATCTTGAACCCGGTTGGTCAAAATTGGCTGTTCTGGCCTTTTTGATCACCCCTCTTAAAATGCTTGGATAGTTGACTTGGAAAACAATTAAAATTAAAAGTTTCATTAGCAATTAAGCCAAACACCGGAAAACACAGAAAACATGGCTCATTACGCGTTCTCAGTAGGTGAAAAAGTTGAGGCCCTCGATGACTGTTACTGGTGGACAAAGGGTGCAGTGAAGAAAATAGTTGCAGTTGAAGAAGGACCGTGTCAGTATCTTGTCGGGTTCAACGGTTGGTCAGCAAAATGGGACAGAATTGTCGATGAAAATAGCACTAGGCAAAAGCCTTAACATTCATTCGGACACCAACAAAACCAAACAGATTAAAACCACCTCAGGATTTCAACAAATATAGTCGTAAAATGTGACTACGCTACATCATGAGACACAAACAATCGGAACAACACCAATTCAAAGAAAAGTCAAATTGGACTCCACGAACAGCAAAAAATACAAAAACCTGAAAGCTATCTGAAGCTGCTAAACTCGCACTTCTAGAGATACCCTTTCAAACAAGGAAACAAAACATGTCGCGTGCCCAAAGAATCGCGATAAACCAGCTTGCAAACAGTAGACAAATTACCATAAAACCCTTCGACAAGGGTCGGGTTTTCGTTGGTCAACACAAAAGATTACGTACACGAATGCGAAAGGCAATTACGCAACACTAAGTATTATACACAACTAGCCAGTGACGACACAGAACAAACAGTAAACAAAGTACACGAACTATTAAACAAAATGTACGAGAAAAACACACTCGATCATGATACTTGTAAGTATCTTGATCCAGAAAACATAAAATCCACTAAACGGACTCACAATGAGACCAAACATTAATATACTTGCCTCGCTACTCGAAGAGCAAGACCACTAAAATGCATTAAAATAATTTTTCACAAACACAAACTAAGGAAAGAATCTACACTGCGACTGATGAGAAACCACACTCGGGTTTCAAAACGCAAGCGTCAAAGGGCCACTCTATCAACTTTGTAACACAATAGGTCCGGCTGCGTCTCGCCATAAGCTTTCCCCACACAAACAATACATTACCGTACACACTAATCCAAACTTCCCTACAAATATCCGAGGCGAAACAAACATTTTTATTAACACAAACAATCGGATAAGAATGTAGGAACACAGTTTTGAAACGAATCAAACACAAACTCGACACAAAAACATTTTGGATAGTTAGGTGGGGAGCCTCTTTCACACTTTTTACATACATAGAATGTATTTTCAAAGAGGAGACTCGCAGTCCAGTTGCTGTGATGTACTTTAAGAAAAATTAAGACGTTTACAGGAAAATTCAGTTTAGGCTACCCTCGGCTTTTCCAGTAACCGCGAGTTACTGGTAGTGGTAGCCTGCGGTAATTTATGCACTCAAATACGATCACGGACGTACCACGCACGTACAAATACCACGATAGTAAGCTTACGATGTTGTGTGGGCCGCTGTGTGCATGTTTCATTCACAGCGTTACCGACGAACATATCACTGCACACGGGCACGAGCTTTAATAGGCGGCTTTAAATTGTCCCTTTCCAATGAACGGTAGTGTTGTATTTGTAGTGACATGTGTGGAACCAACTAATTTGTCATGCTTTGTAAAGAGTAAGTGACATGTGTGGAACCAACAAATTTGTCCGCATGCTTGTAAAGAGTAATTTTAATTCACTGATCTCGTGTGGGGGGTTCTCAACCTGATGTAATCGAAAATCCTCAGATTCCCATCTGATATAAGTATATACGTACACAAGAAAAGTAAACTTATGAATTTTAATAGACGGGGTGACTAAGACCAATTCATTCAAGATTGGTCACAGCCACCCCGTCTAAGTCTGTGTGGGGAAACGTTGTCATGCCGTTTTTGGCAATGTATCGCAACTTCTGGAGAGTGTAACTTGGCGCCACATTGACGGATTAGCCTTGTCTATGCACTAGGTTGTAGTCAGTGACTGTTTCTACAAAACCGTTTCTTAGAATTCCGATAATGTTCCAAAACAAAAGATATCGTGACAAACGGGGACACAAGCCGTTAATTTGTTCAGAATCCACCACTTCTCACTTTCAAGGCTAATTGTGCAAAAACAAAGCGGAGTATCAAAAAAACAAGACACGGTTTTTTACACGCTTTACCTTCCTATCGTTTGCAGTAAACCGCTCATCAATGGCCATAACCCTCTCGTACTTAACATTTTTTAAGTGAAAGACTCAAAAACACACATTTTGAGCAAAACAAACACACGCAAGCAGGTCTTGAAATATTCTTACAATTTTAATAATCTTCAATTGTCGAGCTACCCAAACATATACTACATGTCGTGTGAAAGATACATTTTAATGGTGAAAAATAAGGTTAAAGATAAGTGTCTGTGAATGTGGGTCTCCCTTTAATACACAACTCAAGCTGCAAACATACAAAATTAGCATTGAAAATATGCAAATTACCATTCAACCGACTCTGTCCTTCTATCATGTTACTGCAATCAACACCTGTATCAATATTCATCTGACCTCGGCCATAGAAAAGTCTGATTTCGAAGAATTAATTATGCAATAGATATCAAATCAGGTTCAACAATCACCATCACTAAAGGTAATTATAACACGCCACATGCTCATTCCGTGTCGCGATTCGCCAGAATACGTCACGTGACAAGAAATAGATACGTCTAGTCCCCACCAGATCGACAAAAGTGACGTCAGAGGGTATTTTTGAAAAGCTATTTCCCTAGGGAAATAGTTCTGACCAAATTTGGAAAAGTGCCCGGTCACGTGACCTTTGTGTCGTCTGCAGCTTTGTAACAATGACGGGTGACTAGAAGGTGATGTGCGTCCGGGATAGGTGACAACACATTCTCTAAAACAGATTTTCCAAGTTGAACATTTTCCAACATTCCAACAGCGTAGGAACTTGAACAGCTCATCGACGGCAAAGATAAAAGTGCAACTAAGGATGCCGCTACACTGTAAAAATAGCGGACGCCAGACGCGTCTTTACGCGTTCAAAATGTAGATGTCGGTGTTCAAATTTGAACGGCTAGTGTTCATATTGTTAACACTAGTGTTCATATTATTAACAATGATGTTGTTAACCTGAACACGGAGTGTTAACAACCATCTCCTTCAAGTGTTCAAAAACTCAGCATTACAGAAATTTTACAATACTGTAAAACAATTAACAATCTTTAGTGTTTTTTACTTTACTATGGCTATATTAAATTTACTACTGCATCGCTGTTAGGCAAAAGTACACGGATTTTGATGTAACGAATTTCCCACTAAATGAAAAATATCTCCGGTCTAAAATTACTGAAAGCATGTTTTTTCTAAAAAAGAAAGTATACAAAATAATTTTACACGTTTATTACGGGTTGAAATTTGGAAATTTTGAAAAGAAAATCAGATAACCACCATGAACGTTTTAATTTTAACATCGGCGTGCAAGAGGCGTTCTACTCCTTAACACTTGGTGTTCAAGTTTGGTGCCTCTTCTTATCCCGTCATGCATCAAAACGGAAGTTGCGACATTTTTCTTGTAAACGCACGCTGAAGTCGTGATCGTGCGGAAGCAAGACCAGAAAGGGTAAGTTTTCTCTCCAAAATAGTAAAAGGTGTTGAATTTTGAAGCATCTGTATTATTATCCTTTGAAATTATTTGTGTAGTACTTTGGAATAGCTAAAATACGTGAAGAAACCTTTTTTTCTTTCAGTGGCTTGTATACCATACACTAGCTGTCAATACGCAGCGGTGTTTTGGGCCATGGCGTATCGATCGCACTCGGGTCAAGGGTCATCACCGCAAAACTGTGGCGATGACCCTTGACCCGAGCGCGATAGATATGCCACTTCACCGCTGGGTAATCACAGCTAACACATGGCTTTTAGTAATCACAATAGCATGTGAAACATTTGTTAAACATCGCAGAGTGTACACTCTATTGTTTCAGCATATGAGAGTTGGCGTTAGTTTTTACTTTTCATCAGTTGATGACAGGAAGAGCCAATATTTTGTAACACTATCGAAAAGAGGCACTGTATACCAAAGTTACCCCTTTTCCTTAACCTAATAAGGCCACCTTGTCTTTCATTTAAAGTCTCATGTCGCCATTTTACCTATTGTTCCGTTGAAAAGTTGGATTTACCTGGTAATCGAAGAGTTACTACAGAAACTGATGGTACAGAAATTGAAGAAGATAAGTGTACAGGTAGCTGTCTGGAAACAAGCTTGAGAACCTCAGTTCATCTCTAATGTAGATTTAAACTTCCGAGGGTCAGTAACTGAATTTTGATAAGTTTCTGTATTTTTGTTCTGAATTTATCTAAGCTTTGGTAGCACGCTATGATCAACTAAATGTTACTGGAGAATACGTTTTCAAATACGTGTAGTCTTCCTTATCAGATGCAATGGTGGAATGAAGAATTAAAGCAGAAAGCGACAGAAAATTCAGAGTGAAAAATGTACACTCTGAATTTCTGAATTTTCTGAAATTTTCACTCTGAATTTTCTGTCGCTTTCTGCTTCAATTCTTCATTGCACCCTTGCATCTGATGAAGGAGACGTCACGTCTTTGAAGGCTTATGCTCCAGTAACATTTAGTTGATCATAGCCTGCTACCAAATCTTAGATTATTTTGTATTGTAGATCAACACGTCTTTTGTTCTCGATTTGTTACTGTTTTTAGCTTTGCTTTTAGCGACGCAGAGCTTATCTAATAGGTGAATGTGAGGCATCGTCCTCAAATTTTTACATCCCAAGCTTTTTCTTCAAAACGGCCAGTACGATTCCTTTAATATTTTGAGTACAGGTTCCCAGAGATTACCCTAATCATATATGTTCAAGTTATGGTGAAATACGCAAATTTGTATTTTTGAGGCGAATTTTGCTATTTTTTGGCAAAAACTTCTTCTTTCTTACTGGTGGTTCTACGTCTTCAATATTTGGTAAACATGTCCCTAAGAATGACCTTCGTAAAATTTGTGCTAGTTGTGATGAAATATTCAAATTTTTATTTTTCATTGCAATTTTTTCGTTTTTGGTCAAAAAATCTTGAAACGTCTTCTTCAAAAATACTTAATGAACAGCTTTGTTATCTTGATATGAGTCTCTGCGGATAGCTTTTTCAGATTGTTCAAATGATGCAGAAATATGCAAATTTGTATTTTTGAGACATAAAAGACATTTCAGACATTTTTAAGACATAGGGAATTATCAGAATGTGATATATTCAAGTTATGATGAAATCTGCAAGTTTTTATTCTGGGGTCAATTTTTACCATTTTTGGTCAAAAAATCTGAATCTTAAAAATTACCCGTCTGATAGCTTTGATATTTGCTACATATGTTTTTTGGAATGATCTCAATTTGATATGTCAAAATCATGGTGAAATCTTCAATTGTGTATTTTTTGCAGCTATTTTCCCATTTTTGGTGAGGCCATCCCGAAGTGAGCTGTCAGAGATCCTATACATAACACTGCGAGCTCTTTCGACGTCTAAGTCGCTTGTTGTATTGCTATATTGGTGTTGGAATGGCTAACATTTAGGTTGTTGCCATTGGTTTTTGACTGCAATTTCCTTTTACAAGTGAATTTTAGTAAGGACTGAAATTTCCAGGTTCAACAGCAAATGCTTATTGATATACAGAACAAAACTTATGAAACGAAGTCAAAATTAGTTAATGTGTTTTTAATTTCTGAGAAGTAGAGTTTTGAAATGTCACTGATTTATTTCAGAGTTTATTTAAAGGTACTACAAACAAACAAATCTTTTCGTTCATGAAGGACTTTGTTGGACAAGGAAATGGGTTTCACACCTCCAAGGACCCCTTTACCCACTTTCTGCATGTTGTGTCTTACTGTGACACTTTGTGACAACTTGACATGTTGTGTTTACTTTAGTGTGGACAACTATGTACCATGTGCATCAGAGAAGCCTTGACTAACCTTTTCCCAAGTTTGCAATTGTCTATACAAGAGGAAATGTCTTAAACTATCTTACAAAAACGGAGTAAACATTTCATACGAATACGTGTTTTCAACACAATAAGTAAGCCAAATTTTGAGCTTTTTCAAAACAGATATTTTTGTACGTTTTTACAAGTATGAACATATAACGTAATCCACAATATTGAAGTTAAACCTGTTTTGTCATTACTTTGTTCATATATTTTGAAAACGATCGACAGTGTTTATAAAGATTTTCTTTGTTTATGTTTTGATGGGAAGGTGTTTACACCGTTGGTGTTTTCCTCTGACAAACTTTACAAAGTGGCCATGTTTATTTTCCCATTTTACACTAAATAATTGTATTTTACTCAATTAATTTTTGTGTATTTTTAGAATAAAATAATTTTACTGAATATCAGTGGTCCGTTATGTTATTTCCAGGCTTGAACACCCCCTGAACGCCGAAAGTTCATGTGTTCAACAAGTGCATATCATGTGTTCAATCCTTTAACACACTTATCGTTGAACGGCGTCCATGCGTTCAAAAAGTGTTACAGCCCTTTGAACGCGTAAATGCGTTCAATTTTTTGAACACATTTCATGTGCAACGTGTGTTCAGATATGGAACACCATATGTTCAATATAATGTTTAATGAACACATAGTGTTCAAAATCTCTACACGTGTGTTCAAAAATTGAACGTTGGTTGAACACGTAGTGTTAAATTTCTGAACGTCTAGACGCGTTCAAAAAGTGTTACAAAAAGGCGTTTAATTGGTGTTCTATCCTTGAACACTTAACTTTACAGTGTAGGTAGGCTTAGAATACTTTTCGAAGGAAAGTGATACCACGTACAACTGAAACCGCTGTGGAAACATCGCCCAGTAAACTTGTCACAATGGATTGTTGCGGTGCAAAATATCAAAACACATTAAAACCTGTACAACAATACAACATGAGCATGTGGTGTGTTATAAAACACCTATAGCCTGGTCTTTATTTGGGGCTATAGAGCTCGTCTATTACCCCTCGTGGCCGTGTGTTACCAGAAACACATCGCTATACCCCTCGGCTACGGCCTCGCGGAATAGCGATGCGTTTCTGGTAACACACAGTAGGGAGACTAGTTGCACTTGTTTTATGAAATAAAAGGATATTGATTTTTTCAGTGGAAATGACAAAAGAAATTTGGATTCTATGTTTCCCAGAGAATGACCCCTTCAGTTCGTCATTACTTGCTGCCCGAAAGTATGGCATTTTAAGTATCTACGGAATTTGACTTTTATGGTTGTTTAATGATTGTTTGAAAACTTTCACTGAAATATCTAAACGTACTTTTACTAGATAATATTTAACAATTATTGTGATGATGCACATTATTGCTTTTATACAGAACTGAAAAAGTTCTTAGAAAAGTAACCTTCAATGATACAAATCGAAGAGAATAGTGGATACTTTATTATACTGTGATGTGGTCGTCTCATGATACTGAACAATGGTCACTTAATTTGAAGATTCGATAAATCGCTCATGTTTGCAGAAACAGATTTATAATAAAGTGGGAATTATTCAGCAGGGTCAGCAGATTATAACGAGAGCTCGTCATTAGCGGAAACCAGTTTTCATTATGGCATAATGCAAATACTACAATGAGTCGCAAAAACTTGTTTTGTTTTATCGTGCAGGTGAAAACAACAATTTAGCAACTGGGAAACCGGCGCGTCAGAGCAGCGACCTCGATGCCAGAGGAGTAGCATCTCACGCCGTCGACGGTGACAAGTATGGTAACTTCTTCAGGAACAGCTGCTCTCATACACAATCGGATTTTGAACCTTGGTGGAAAGTTGATCTGCTGATGACGTACCGAATTATTAGAGTACACATTGTAAATCGAGACGATTGCTGTTGTGAGTTGCGTAAACTTTAATGACCACCACATGTGTATGTTAGATTTACATGTATCATGATGGTGAGAGGAGTCCATGCAAAGGTTCTGTCATTAGGCAATGCGTGATAAAAGCAATATTTCAGTTGAAACATTCTCTTTCTATGTATTTAGCAAAGATCCTCCATTCTTTCGAATTATGCTTGGCTGTGTGTATATGTGTGTGTATGTACATATAATTGTTTGTCCCTACGGCCAAAAGCACTGTACTATAAAGCATCTTTAGTGTTGCAACATGGTATCATGTAACGCATTCTACACGAATTTGTCGTCGAAAAAATTATACAAGTGAGGACAAGAACAACATATATAAATGCTTATACATGTAAAGGTCACCGAAGCAAAACTTACAGAGCAAGTACAATTATTTTGCAAACGACCTAAAGTGGCCGCCGCCGATGAAGTAAAACCACTTTGTACGTTTGTTTCAATGAGACACAGCGAAAGATTTGTAATGAATGACATTTAAAGAAAACTTTCCAAACGATTGTTCGATCGACCCCGCAGAAACAACATTGTATCGCAGATGATCATTTCCTGTACGCAACAGTACGCGGGCAGTTGTCTGATCGTCGCCATTGACACACAATTATTTTGCAGACGAGCGCTTGATTGGCGTTGTTGTGAGGGCGGGAAACAATAAAAACCACCTACAGAATCTGATTTGCGGAGAACCGATTGGCCCGACAACAGAGGCGAGATTGTTATCAATTGTCCTGGGAGAACGCTTGGAAGATACGTTAGTGTTGATTTACCTGATCGCCATGACCCACTGACGATTTGCGAAGCCGAAGTTTACGGACAAGGTAACGACGTTGTTGTTTGAATTAGTGTGTAACTATTCGACGATGCATAAGCATCCAGAATTATAACTGTTGGAGGCTCTTCTCGTATATTCACTGACATCAGTATGTAACAAAGAAAGGAGCCCCTATGGCTTGCTTTATTCTTGTTTTGGTTAGTAAAAAGATGCTCTAAATTCAGACTTATATGTCCTGGATGAGCTTCATTGTCAACAAAACACGCCTGTGTTGTTAACTCTTGCATACTATTCTGTATTCTGCTACTTTAATTTGTAAAAAATAATCTGTTACTTGTGACATTAATGGCAATTAGTGTATTGCCATCTTACCCTACCCAAAATGCTATCTTTTCCAGATATAAGGAATTGCTCGGACGGAGATGCTGCAGAATTTGAAACGTTGCCTTGTGTCCGGGTTATGAACTTCAACAGAGCAAATGTGTCGGTATGTTACCCTGTTAATGTACGTGAGATTGACTTTGGTCTCAGTTTATCAAACATCAAATCACTCACATCTAGGCACAGAGAGCTTCTTCCAGTGTCTATGATGCAACCAAAGTCTATTAGGTTCGATGTTTGAATTCTGATATATTAAGGTAGAATGCGCCTCGGCGTATTCGCATTCTCAAACTTTAACATGTTCTTTTCTGATCCATCTCTTATAATGGTTCATTTTATATCCCTCGGTGTAAGACAAATTTTCACCGTCTTAGTTTTTTTTGAAAATCGACGGTTTTATTTTATTTTTGTTATTTCATTTTTTTAAATTAATTTAATTTAATTTAATTTAATTTAATTTATTTTATTTTATTGTTTCCAATGGTGGGAGGGCACATACATATCTACTAAAAAAACTAAATTGCAACGATATAAACTAATGTCAGTCAAGAAGTCTCAGAGACCATATGCCTGTAAGATTTTTCCAACTACATGTAATAAATTCACTTTAATGTTGTTATAGGAATAACAGCTTTCCTCATAGAGTAAACTCAGGGATGGCGGCCATTTGAACTTGAGATAAGTTGTTTCTCTCGTACCAGCATTTCAACGGTGACCTCGATTCTTATTCTTGATTTTGAAAGAAAATTATTATTGTTAAAATATTCCAATTGAAGAAAGTTTGACCGCAAGTTAAAGTCTGTTAACTTTCGAGGTGTGTACTACATTAAGTGAGTGCTCTTATCTAGTGCTTCAGGTAGTTGGCACCCGTAAAGGAAAGACAAACTTTTGTCAAAATTTTCCTCAAGCAAACTTTCAACCATATTCTTTCGAGTTTACAAATAACAATGAGGGGTCGTCATGCAAATTTGGTACAAGAGAATCAAATTACCTAATATTTACTGATATTTTTAAATTCAAAATGGCCGCTATCCCAGGGTTATCTCTTTGGGCTTAAAACAAAATTGTCTTTCTTTGAAAAACAAAGGCTTACTCCATCATTACATTAAATAAAAATATGTGTTTTCGGTAACCAGACAGACCCTAGAAAAGCACACCAACCCTAGGCATGTTTTTGTGTATTTTCAAAACATTGAAGTAAATTATCTAAATTTTACCGGCGTCGGACAAATTGTCACCTACTCCTCGAGCACATAAAACCATGTATTCAGGCAATAATATATAGTATTAACTTTTACGTTGGTCATTGACATTTTAAACTGAGAATAATATTAGACCTGGCATTTACTCTCCAGATATCGACGAATGTTCTGTCTATCAAAGGTTCTGTGAACACAAATGCGTCAATACACCGGGATCCTTCTATTGTGAATGCAACCATGGTTACCGTCTAAGCACTGATAGAAGAAGCTGCCAAGGTAGGTCTTTAGCATAGAGAATTATCATTTGCCAAAATGAGCATGTAAAACAGTCGACCGTCGAAGGGAAAACTCACACCCAAGGGGAAACCAAAAACATGCTGTGATCCAAATGGTCTGCCAATATGAGTAATAATGTTGGGCCTTTTTTGTCAATTTATATCATCAGTTGAATATCCTTTGCTTTTTTAGCTCATCCAATTTTCAGTATATACAAGACGCCAAAAAATCACTATAATGCAGCCCTCGCATGTGAAAGATATGGCTTATCGCTGGTACAAGATACAGACGAGGAGAAACATCAGCGATTGGAAGATTATATTTTTTCGGAGGCATCAAACGGTAAAGATTTCTGGTTCGATGCGAGAGCTTACAAAGGCAGCAACGTAGAAAGTAGTGATGGTACGAATTTACGACCGTTTAGATTTGCCCCAGGTGAACCTAATGGAAATGGACCGTGTTTGCATCAAAAATGGTGAGATTCTAAGCATTAAATCATTCTATTTAGTCAGTCACAGTCATGAAATCATTCCATATAGTCAGTCACAGTCATGGGCATCAAATCTTTTCACACTCACGCTATTAACTAAAACAGTGCAAGAATGTATTGCAATGATGCAGTATTGTTGTGACACATAGACAACATATTGAAACCCAAAGTACAAAGTTTGAAGTAAACGCGTTCAGATAATGGTCAGAGACTCAAACAGAAAACAAGCATGAATGTAGTCAGAACTATGATAATATATAAAGACAGACTGACAACAGCTAGGAAGACTAAGAAATAACCAGGGTAACATCCCTGAAGGCATTCGATAAGAATGATGTCACACTCATTGGAAATAGTCAATGCTATAGGACAAAACATAATTGCATGTGCTAGCATTTAACATTACCTTTTATATCGAAACATCAATTGATAGGAATCCCTATGAGAGGCTTTACCGTTGGGTGACAATGAATGTACAAAATGGAAGCTGTACATTTGTGAGACCACTAGTAAGTTTCATTATTATACACCTACGTCTGTAACCTTTGGAGTTTCGTCGTACAGTAAGTTTCGGTATCAGAGGACGCGGAGTCCAATAACTTTGACGCGGAGTAAATTAACTTAAGGTGTTATTGGACGCTATATAACCTTTGACCTCAAAACACCTTCACATTAACGCGAGGAAAAAGAGAGAATATTTTACATTTTTACAACAATATATACATCTTAACATTCAGTACTTCACAAAGAAAATCATGGTCAGTCAAACCGGTGAATTTGAGTGGAAGTATGCTGCTGACGTAAAAATTGCTAACACGCGCACTGCGCATCGTGGGTTGAAATTTCGTTCTGTGCGCTTGGCGGACGCGCTGAACGCGTCCCAAGTCTGCTCGCGATCGCTCCCGAGATCGCTCAGTGCAGTGCGCAGAAAGATAAAATAGAAATGCCTAAATTTTCTACTCTTTTTCAAATAAAGTTGGACTAAAAAGGTGTATAATAAAAGGGTATTCACAAAGGACGGGGGATTTATGTCCGAGTACATCGTGCAGCGGAGGTATTGTCAGAGACGCGTAGCGTCGAGACGCGTAGTGTCAAGGACAATACCGTAGCGTACGATGTACTAGTGAATAACCTTATATTAAAGAGGCACTACAACTTTGTAACATTTTTAAACACATTTTTTAATGCCAACGGTCGATATTTGACGTGGCGACTGCGCACGGATCGCGAGATATCGATAAAAAACCTATCATTTCCCGAGCGTATTTTTCACATCCCGAAGTTTCTGATTATGTCGCAAAATCCCCCGAAGCTCTGTTGTTGTGCTGATGGACGATATTCTAGGGAGTCCAAAAACGTTCGAATGACGCTCACTGTGAAGACTTTATATACATCATTATGCCTTTACCGCAGGTAATTTTTTTAAAACTTCTCCTTATACTTTTGTCGTTTTCATTATTCTCAATCAGATGTAATAGATTTTTAACCAATACCACATAGATATCAGTTTTTACGTGTAAAGTATTAGCCGCCTGTGATGACTACATTTGTCGTCTGCCACACAGGGGTGGTTCGATACATAGCGGCCGCCGCGTGGTATGCGTCTGCATACCACGCGGCGGCCGCTATGTATCAACCAAATGTAACCGTGTGGTCACCTATAAGAATTCAGGTGGAATCTGCAAACTTTGTTTTTCGTTTTTTTTGCAGAGTCAGTGAGACTCGGCTTTCTCCCACGGGGCATGACCGGTCATGGACGCGAGTGGTACTGTGGCGTACAGACAGCAGCGTCAGCGTAGACTCGTACTCCATAACTTAGTTGACAATGGCCCCATTGCCGAATGTTCGATGTTCGTAAGCTGAATTTAGGTGGGCCACCGGAATTCAAATTTTACTTTTTGAAGACATGTTTTTATCGATATCTCGCGATCCGCGCGCAGTCGCCACGTCAAATATCGACCGTTGGCATTAAAAAATGTGTTTTAAAAAATGTTACCAAGTGGGAGTGCCTCTTTAACAAGAAATATAATATAATATATATATATATATATATATATATATATATTATATATATATATATATATATATATATATATATATATATATATATATATATATATATATATATATATACTTGTAGTGACCTACGAACTGATGAGATGTTCAGAGTCTACCTTATTTCCAATCCCAACATTTGATTGACGGCGACGTTTCGGTATGACTAGCACACCTTTTTCAAGCACTGATGATAATAAAACCAGAACAAAGCATGGTGTAATGCGCATGTCTGCATAGCAAATCATAAGTCACATGACAACGCTAATTTTGGATGCCTGATGGTTCATAGTCATTAAGTCCGTTTGGATACATTGTCCCAGCTCTTGAGATCCAAAGACTTTCCAGGTGTTTTGTAGTTTCTGGATCATTGCCACGAACAAGGCAGAGAATTGTAGCTGAAAGAGCATTGTCTAAGATGGTATGTCCGGGTATCCTAAAGTGTGGAACGACATACGGTGATCTGTCGACTTTGTTTGTTCTGATATTTGAACGGTGACCATTAAGTCTCTTGTGAAATGGTTGAGATGTTTTCCCGATATATTGAATTTGACAGGTCCTACAGGTTAGAGCATATATAATTTCGCTTGATTTGCAGTTGACGTCATCCTTAATTTGAAATGAGGCACCTGTTGCTGTAGATATGAATATTTTGGTGTTTTCGATGACTGAGCAGCAAGAGCATCGAGGAGTGTGACAAGGTTTACAGCCCCAAGTTATTTGGGCTGATTTTGCATGTCTGAGCCGGTTTTGGTGAAGGATGTTACCGATTGTTGCTGGTCTGCGAAATGCGATAATGGGCAATTCTGGCATTACTGTTTTCATACGGCTTGATGACTGTAAGATGATATGATTTTCTACACTGATTTGACGGAGGTTTGGTTGACGAGGATCATATGTTGACACCCAGGGTATTCTATCAGAAGGTGTTTTGGGTTTGTAGTGTAGTAGATCCTGGCGGGATGGTATACTGGCCTTTGCTATCTGTTGTTTGATGGTTTTTGTCCTGTAGCCGCAGAGTTTAAGGTATCTGGCGAATTCCGTTAATCTCTCATCACACCATTCAGGTTTACTGCAGATGCGTCGAATTCTAAGTGAACCTGATATATATATATATATATATATATATATATATATATATATATATATATTATATATATATATATATATATATATATATATATATATATATATATATATATATATATATATAGACCCAGTACATACATAGACCCAGTTATCCCTATAGGGTGACGTCACACTATAGTTATACGGTTTACAGGATTTCCGTATACCCCTACTTCTGACGTCAGAAGTAGGGGTATACGGTCGGTACTTTTTCCTACTGAAACTGTTGTAAGCATTCTCGTGGAGATGAAAATGGAGTGGGAACGAAGGAATTAACTGAAAAATGATGTAAAGGTAATAAATAGCGAAAACGTCAAAGCTTTTGGTAGCCATGATTGTGAAAGTTTGTGGGTTTTGTTCAAGTGGCGAAAACGAGAGCGTTCACTACCGTCTGCTCCCTACCTTTGCTAATACCACTCTACACTGTAGACTGAAGTGTTCAAGGATAGAACACCAATTAAACGCCTTTTTGTAACACTTTTTGAACGCGTCTAGACGTTCAGAAATTAAAACTACGTGTTCAACCAACGTTCAATTTTTGAAAACACATGTGCAGATTTTGAACGTTACGTGTTCATCAGACATTACATTGAACACTATGGTGTTCCATATCTGAACACACGTTGCAATTGAACGCATTTACGCGTCCGAATGGCTGTAACACTTTTTGAACGCATGGACGCCGTTCAACGTTAAGTGTGTTAAAGGCTAGAACACATGATGCATGCTTGTTGAACACCTTTAATTTTGGGAGTTCAGGGGTGTTCAAGCCTTGAAATAACATTACAGACCACTGATATTCAGTAAAATTGGTTTTACTTAAATATTGTTGGTTACGTTTTATGTTGATACTTGTTTAAAACGTAGAAAAAATCTTCTGAAGATGTTCAAAATTTGGCTTACTCATTATGTTGAAAACACGTATATATATGAAATACATACTCCAGTTTTGTAAGATGGTTTCTCAAAGACATTCCTCTTGTATAGACAAAATAACATTTTGAAGAAAAAAAATGTTAGTCAAGGCTTCCCCAGTGCACATGGTACACCGGAAAAATAGCGGACGCTAGACGCGTCTTTACGCGTTGAAAATGTACATGTCGGTGTTCAAATTTGAACGGCTAGTGTTCATATTGTTAACACTAGTGTTCAAATTATTAACAATGATGTTCTAAACCTGAACATGATGTGTTAATAACCATCCCCTTCAAGTGTTCAAAAACTCAGCATCACAGAAATGTTACGTTACTGTGAAACAATTAACAATTTTTTGTGTTTTTTACTGTACAATGGCTATATTAACGTTACTATTGCCTCGCTGTCAGGCAAACGTACACGGATTTCGGTGTAACGAATTTCACAATAAGTGAAAAATATTTCCGGTCTACAATTGCTGAAAGCATGTTTTTTCTAAATAAGGAAGTATAAAAAATAATTTTACAATTTTATTACGGGTTGAAATTTTGAAATTTTGAAAACACAATCAAAAAACCACCATGAACGTTTTAATTTTAACATCGGCGTGCAAGAGGCGTTCTACTTCTTAACACTTGGTGTTCAAGTTTGGTGCCTTTTCTTATCCAATGATGCATCAAAACGGAAGCTGCGACATTTTTCTTGTAAGCGCACGCTAAAGTCGTGATCGTGTGGAAGCAAGACCAGAAAGGGTACGTTTCCTCTCCAATATTAAAAAGTATTGGATTTTGAAGCATCTGTATTAATCCTTTGAAATTTATTGTATTGTACTTTGAAATAGCTTAACTATGTGAAGAAACCTTTTTTCTTTCAGTAGCTGTTAAACATACACTAGCTGTGAATTAGCAGCGGTGTTTTTGCCATGGCGTATCGATCGCACTTGGGTCAAGGGTCATCACTGTAGCGATGACCCTTGACCCGAGCGCGATCGATATGCCACATTACTGCTGCGCAATCACAGCTAACACATGTCTTTTAGTAAACACAATCGCATGTATATTTAAAAACTTTAGTTAAACATCGCAGAGCCTACACTCTATTGTTTCAGCATATTAGAGTTGGCTTTGCTTTCAATTTTCATCAATTGATGACACGAAGAAGCCAATATTTTGTAACATTATCGAAAAGAGGCACTGTATACCAAAGTCATCCCTTTTCCTTGACCTAATAAGGCCAACTTGTCTTTCATTTAAAGTCTCGTGTCGCCATATTACCTATTGTTGCATTTTTTTCAGGATGTGAAAAGTTAGATCGAAGAGTTGTTACAGAAGCTGATGGTACAGAAATTGAAGAAGAAGAGTGTACAGGCAGCTGTCTGCAAACAAGCTTGAGAACCTCAGTTCATCGCTGATGTAGATTTAAACTTTCGAGGGTTAGTAACTGAATTTTGATAAGTTTCTGTATTTCTGTTCTGAATTTATCTGAGCTATGTCCAGACCGCTATGATCACGCTATGATGAACGTTATGTATAGAACGCTATGATCAACTAAATGTTACTGGAGAATAAGCTTTCAAATACTTGTATTCGCCCTTATCAGAAGCAAAGGGTGGAATGAAGAATTTAAGCAGAAAGCGACAGAAAATTCACAGTGAAAAATGTACACTCTGAATTTCTGAATTTTCTGAAATTTTCACTCTGCATTTTCTGTCGTTTTCTGCTTCAAATCTTCATTCCACCCTTGCATCTGATGGAGGAGACTTCACGTCTTTGAAGGCTGATGCCAGTAACATTTAGTTGATCATAGCCTGCTACCAAATCTTACATTATTTTGTATTTTAGATCAACACGTCTTTTGTTCTCGATTTGTTACTGTTTTTAGCTTTGCTGTTAAGGACGTAGACCTTATGATGATCATAGGTGAATGTGTGGCATCATCCTCAAATGTTTACATCCCAAGCTTTTTCTTCAAAACGGCCAGTAGTATTCCTTAATATTTAAAGTACAGGTTTCCAGGGATTATCCTAATCATATATGTACAAGTTATGATGAAATACGCAAATTTGTATTTTTAGACATCAAAGACATTTCAGACATTTTTAAGGTTCCAAGACAAGAAATTGACCTTTTTAAGCTAACAATTCTCTAGTGATTAATAATCTCAAAACCCCCGTAAATTATATATTTTCGGAAAGCCTAGATATAGGGGAACATTTTAGTTACCATAGTGTCACCATTGTTTGCATAACTATCACGTGGTAGGTAATTTGCATAACCTTTCAAAAATCGGTTTTCCCTTAATGTGCCCAATTTACAATAAATAATTGTATTTTACTCAAGGAATCTTTGTGTATTTTTAAATAAAATAATTTTACTGAATATAAGTTGTCTGTTTTGTTATTTCCAGGCTGTGAACACCCCATAAACGCGCAAAATTAAAGGTGTTCAACAAGTGCATATCATGTGTTCTAATCTTTAACACACCTATCGTTGAACGGCGTCCATGCGTTCAAAAAGTGTTACAGCCCTTTGAAAGCGTAAATGCGTTCAATTGTTTGAACACATTTCATGTGCAACGTGTGTTCAGATATGGAACACATGGTGTTCAATACAATGCCTGATGAACACGGAGTGTTCAAAATCTGCACACGTGTGTTCAAAAATTGAACGTTGGTTGAACACGTAGTGTTAAATTTCTGAACGTCTAGACGCGTTCAAAAAGTGTTACAAAAAGGCGTTTTATTGGTGTTCTATCCTTGAACACTTAACTTTACAGTGTATATAGTTGTCCACACTAAAGTAAACACAACATGTCAAGTTGTCAAAGTGTCACAGTTAGGTACAGCATGCAGAAAGTGGGAGAAGTGGATCCTTGGCAGGGTAAAACCTATTTCTTTTTCCAACAAAGCCCTTCATAAACAAACAGGTTTGTTTGTTTTATTATCTTTAAATAAACACTGAAATAAATCGGTGACATTTCAAAAATCTTCTTCTTAGAAATAAAAAAACATATTCGTAAAGACTTTTGAAATTCTAGTGTACCCTGCTATTAATATTTATACAATTTTTACCAAAAATGGTAAAAATCACCCTTAAAATTTCATCATAACTTGAATATATAACATTCTGGTAATCCCTAATTTCTTAAAAATGTCTTAAATGTCTTTAATATCTTAAATATATAAAGTTGCAAATTTCTGCATAATTTGTTGAACAATCTGAAAAAGGCTCTCAGTAGAGATCTATGTCCTAAATATCAAAGCTGTTCCATTAGCAGTTTTGGAGAAGATTTTTTAAAGATTTTTGACCAAAAATGACAAAAATTGCCATGAAATACAAAAATTTGAAAATTTCATCACAACCAGCACAAATTTTACTAAGGTCATTCTTAGGGACATGTTTACCAAATATTGAAGACGTAAGTAAAAGATTTTTGCCAAAAAGAGCACAATTCGGATAAAAAATATAAATTTGCATATTTCATCAGAATTTGAACATATCTGATTAGGGTAATCCCTGAGGACCTGTAATCCATATATTAAAAGATTCGTACAGACTGTTTTGAAGAAAACCTTGGGATGTACAAATTTGAGGACAATGCTACACATCCACCTATTTAGCTGACAGCAAAGCTAAAAACCAGTTGCTAAGAAAAAGAGACGTGTTGAGCTACAATAAAAAATAATCTTAGGTTTGATAGCAGGCTATGATCTTAGAACTAAATGTTACAGGGGCATAAGCTTCCAAAGACGTGAAGTCTCCTTCATCAGATGCAAGGGGGAATGAAAAATTGAAGCAGAAAGTGACAGAAAATTCAGAGTGAAAATTTTAGAAAATTCTGTAATTCAGATTGGACAATTTTACTCTGAATTTTCTGTCGCTTTCAGCTTTAATTTTTCATTCCACCCTTCATCTGATAAGCGAGACTACACGTCTGTGATAGCTAATTCTCCGGCAACATTTAGTTGATCATAGCATGCTACCAAAGCTTAGATTAATGCAGAAAAAATACTGAAACTTATCAAAATTCAGTTACTAACCCTTGGAAGTTTAAATCTACATTAGAGATGAACTAATGTTATCATGCTTGTTTCCATACAGCTACCTGTACACTCATCTTCTTCATTATCTGTACCACCAGTTTCTGTAACAACTCTTCGTTTTTAGTTAAATCAAACTTTTTACATGCTGAAAATAATGCAACAATAGGTAATATAGTGAGATGAGACTTTAAATGAAAGACAAGGGCGTGATTATGTTAACGAAAAAGGGAGACTTTCATATACAGTGCCTCATTCAATACTGTCACAAAGTATTTGCTTCTTCTTTTAATCAACTGATCAAAATAAAAAAAGCCAAACTCTCATATGATGAAACAATACATTGTCTACTCTACGATGTTTAATTGATGTTTTACATGCGATTTTCTCTACAAAAAGACATGTGTTAGCTGTGATTACGCAACGGTACTATGCAAGGCGTATCGATCGCGTTTAGGTCAAGGGTTATCGCTACAGTTGTGTTGCGTTGACCCTTGACCCGAGTGAGATCGATCGATAGGCCATGGCAAAAAGTACCACTGCGTATTCACAGCTAGTTGTTGGTATACCAGCCACTGAAAGAAAACAGGTTTCTTCACGTAGTTAAGCTATTTCAAAGTATAATAGAAAGCACAGCGAGAATTAAGACTAACGCGTGTACACAAAAATTAGAATGGAATCTATGTACCTACGAGTTTGAAAAGAGAGCACTTCCATGGAGGCGGCCATTTTGAATACTTGTACACGGATGCGCGAAATTAAAGATATCATCTACCGCAAATCCTACTCGACAATGTGTATTCTGACAAAAGAATCTCTCTGCTTCAAAGAAAGTGTGAAATTTGGTTCAAAATGACTATTTTCGATCACTTTTGAAGGTCCGGTTCATTCATCACTTAGCTAGGCGCCGCCATTTTGAAACAAGCCTACTCTCGCGAGAACGAACGGTCAACTCTCGCAAAATCGTGTGCTGAGAGCTCCCGAGGGAAATATCAAGTACGTGTTTTACATTAGACTGCCTCTGTTCCCGCCCCTGTTTAATATAATGAACTGATCGGAATCATATAATTTACCAGTTTTAAGTAATTTTCGCTAGTGAACTTGGATTTCCGAGTTAAATTGCTATAAAATGTTATTCTAGAAAACAAAATTGACAACAATTCAACTCAATGGCCAAGATATGCATCATGCATCAAACACAGAAATTATCATGCTATTGCCTGAAAACATCAATGACGATATACCCTACGCTGCGCTCGCTCTCAGGTCAGACCTGTTACATATAACAATTAATCTCTAAGGAAAATAATACAGATGCTTCAAATCTAATACCTTTTACTATTTTGGAGAGAAAACTTACCCTTTCTGGTCTTGCAATGTCGCAACTTCCGTTTTGATGCATCATGGGATAGGAAAAGGCACCAAAATTGAACACAAAGTGTTAAGAAGAAGAACGCCTCTTGCACGCCGATGTTAAAATTAAAATGTCCATGGGGGTTTTCTGATTTTTTTTTCACATTTCAGAAACTTCAACCCGTATTAACGTGTAAAATTATTTTGTGTACTTCTTTTTTAGAAAAACATGTTTTCAGCAATTGTAGACCGGAGATATTTTTCACTTAGTGTGAAATTCGTTAAACCAAAATCCGTGTAAGTTTGTCGGACACCGAGCAATAGTAAATTTAATATAGCCATAGTAAAGTAAAAAACACAAAAGATAATTAATTGTTTCACAGTATTGTAAAATTTCTGTGATGCTGAGTTTTTGAACACTTGAAGGAGATGGTTGTTAACACATCGTGTTCAGGTTTAGAACATCATTGTTAATAATATGAACACTAGTGTTAACAATATGAACACTAGCCGTTCAAATTTGAACACCGACATGTACATTTTGAACGCGTAAAGACGCATCCAGCGTCAACTATTTTTACAGTGTACTGTGCCATCTCGTCACGAGCCGTAAACAATCGAGTCATCGCTCAAAATCGACAAAATTATCACCGAACAAGAATCCAACATAGATATTAATAATGTGATGTATCAATATCATCACATTATCCTGCCAGGTGACTGGTTAAATTCTTAGCATCGGCAAAGCGTTGTAATGCTGTTGAACTTCTGCGGTAGGCTGTACTAAGGCGAAAATGTTTACTGTACAACGCGGTTTTATGAAGCTTGTGCCACTTCGTCGACAGCTCGATAGGAGCCGCCGCCACAATGAAGTGTTTTCATAAGACATGAGTAAAATCGAGATCGATTTGGCCAATGTTAAAAGTTTCTTGTTGTGCTTTGTTTACTGTGATTGTTTATTATTTTAGTTTCATTCATAATTACGACGAACGATGATACATTTTCTCTCAATTTCAAACAGCGTCCGATGCGCGGAGAATATATGGGGACGTACGATCTTCATGCGGCACCGTACTCCTCCAGTCCTCGCCAGTTTCGAGCAGTATAATTTTCCTAAGTGCATTATGGTTAAAAAATAACCAACAAGAACGATGTGATACAGTTCAATGGTGGTTTTATTCATACATTATGAATCGAAGTCAGGAAGTGACACGATTTTTAGATAGCAGTAAAAATGACCACTGAAGCATTGCATAGCGTGTTCGTTCGTACAGTATAAACAACATATAAGCACCACTATGAACAGCAAGACAAGGTTAAATTTCGATGCATTTTTTATATTATAACTTTACCTTGCAAACAAAATAGTGCATCTGAAGATACTATATCATCCCCTTTCCCTTATCCTCGATGGTAACGGCTATATCCATTCAAGTTTTGCGTGAAAACCCGACAGAAAGAGACCTCTGACGCGTCAAGAGGAACGTGCGTCCGAATGTGAACGTACCACTTCATCCGCCACGCTGACAAAATAAAGGAATGAATAATAAAGGAATGAATTTTATTCGAATACAAAAGTGGGTCTATGCGTGTAATAAATATATAATCTCCCAGTATTTCTCACTCATGTGACGTCATCGAAGACTCGTGTTTCCACAACATAGCTGTATCCCTCCGAACCGATAGGCGAGGAGGGATATATTTATCACATGAACTGGCCCGTATCTTCACCTGTGTGACGTACACCAGCACAGATAAGAAATCCTATTTCCCCCTTCCCTGTTGTACGTCATAAACCGAAACTTTTTTATGCAATGGTACCATTCATACATGCAGACCGCGACACAGAACGATTTGTCGTGATCGATGCCGTGGCCGTGCTCTCATGATATTTTACAAAAAGGTAACCCGATTAATCCAGATATGGAAACATTGAAGGCATGTCCAACGAAATTTGAGTAGCTACAGCTTTAGCTATTGCCAAAACCCAATGAGGATACCGTCGATCGTTTTAATGGCTCAGTAACGTCACGGCTCCATTCGTAAGGCTGAATGAGGACGTCGTCGTACCTGGTCATCGCCAGGCGACGTCGTACCTGGCGATCCCGGTTGGCGATAAACCCAAAAGATACATCTCAACGTAAGTTTAACTTAATAAATGAGTATTGTATAATCTTCTGGAAAGCGAGATAGAAGGCCCAAGCATAAAGTCATTTGACGAATAACGATAAAGTTCCTTCATCACACAAATTATTCTGTTGTTTCTCGATCGGAATCAAACGCGTAAGGCGGTAGTCTTAAGCTGTCGAGCTGTAGTCTAAACTCTGCAGTGCAGCACTGTAGAATCCGATGTATTTCGAAAGTTGACTTGCCCAACACTCACAACAGAACAGAGTTCCCGTCAAGTAACAAAATTGGGATGTACCTATTAACGGGCGATATATGTGTCACAGAAAACATCAAAGTCCGTAAGACGAAAACATTGACGACCGAGATGGCCACCGGCGGAGACCGGTGACGGCAGTATCATCGATGTATCATCGATCGGAATCTTTCGAGCTCGCGAAGGTCGTAAATTTGTGATATTTTAAAGCCATGGCATCTCTAAGAACGATAACTACTGTTTCGATCGTGTTGGTTCATTAACTTCATATATATAGTTGTAAATTGCCTGAATAACTCAACATACTATGGCCTTCCGTCGCTAGCGCGATGAAAAATATATCCACCAATGGACGACTTGCCTTGGCAACGGTCCAGCGCGAGACAATGTTTGACACGCACACGTGACCGAATCCGTATGTTGATTGGTAGAGATACCATTCGATGTATCAAAATTCAGCTTAATCGAATGAATGAATGAATGACTGAATGAAAGCATACCTGTAAACATTTGCATATCTCCCGGGTGACGGCTCATTTACTAATTGAATGAAAGTAGTCCACGTAAATTAAAAAACAAAATCACGACAACAATCATGCTATTGATTACAATAATTTTGATCCATCCATATCAAAGACAATCAGAAGACAGTTCATGTGGTAAATATACAATCCCATGTAATTTTTCGATATATATATATATATATATATATATATATATATATATATATATATATATATATATATATATATATATATATATATATATATATATATATATATATATATATACATATATATATATATATATATATATATATTATATTTATTATATATATATACTTATACTTGAGATGTATAGATATATATATATATATATATTATATATATATATATATATATATATATATATATATATATATATATATATATATATATATATATATATAAACCTATACTTGAGATGTACAGATAGCTCCCAGTGTTGTTCGTAGCGTGGTTTGGTAATAGCGGATGAATAAAATTGCACACGTCTACTGATCTGCTTGTATATTTTCTGTTTATACCTTTGGTAATTTTTATACAACGTTTCGTCCTAAAAGTAGGACTTCATCAGGTTGAAGATGTCTACAAGGGAGAATACGGACAAATGCTCCCTTGTAGACATGTTCAACCTGATGAAGTCCTACTTTTAGGACGAAACTTTGGATAAAAATTACCAACAGAATAAACAGAAAATATACAAGCAGATCAGCAGACGTGTGCAGTTTTATTCATCCACTATATATATATATGTATATATAAATATAAATATAAATATATATATATATATATATATATATATATATATATATATATATATATATATATATATATATATATATGATCCATGTGTGTAATAACACAAAATATTTAAAGTACAAAGTAATAATATCTTTTTAATTAAGTTTCATGCATCCATAGACAGTCGGACTGATGATGATGATAATGATGATGCATCCTACAATCATCTGCAGGAAACTTAAGTAACAGATGTAGACCTTCTTCTTGCTGACTGCTGTTGTTACCTTTGCCTTGTTAACGATACCTTTTACCTCACAGTCACTTTTCAACGGGCTTGTCCCGGAAATTGCAACATTCAAGACGCGCATTGCTAATCAAATGCAACTGTTCCGCGACAAAAAATACAGGAATAGTACAGAGTTGTCAAAGTTTGTTTGGTCTTTAAAAGACAAGACCAGAACTTTGTCGTCTTGTGGTCCATTATTGACAATGCGTCGAGTTACTCTAACATAAGCAAGCAATGTAATCTTTGTATATCAGAAAAGCTACACATTATCAATGCTGACAAATCTACGCTGTTAAACAAACGCTTTGAGTTAGTTTCAAATTTCGCAACTAAAGCAAATATTCATTACCATATTTTAACACCGCCGAGAAACAGAATGGTAAGCCCGAACCCATCTGAAGATTGCAGAATACTTAAAGAGGCACTCCCACTTGGTAACATTTTTAAAAACACATTTTTTAATGCCAACGGTCGATATTTGACGTGGCGACTCCGCGCGGATCGCGAGATATCGATAAAAACATGTCATTCCCGAGCGTATTTTTCACATCCCGAAGTTTTACGATCGTTTCTGGTTATGACCCGAAATCCCCCGAAAGTGTGTTGTTGTGCTGATTGACGATATTCTAAGGAGTCCAAAAACGTTCGAATGACGCAATTAATTTACCCCTACCGTGCGATGACTTTATATACATCATTATCAATGCCTTTACCTCTGGTAATTCTTTTTTAAAACTCCTCCTTAGTTTTTGTCGTTTTCATTATTCTCAATCAGTTGTATTAAATTTTTAAACAATACCACATAGATATCAGTTTTTACGTGTAAAATATTAGTTGCCTCTGATGACTACATTTTGTCGTCTGCCACACAGTTACGCGTGGTTCGATACATAGCGGCCGCCGCGTGTGGTATGCGCGCATACCACGCGGCGGCCACTATGCATACTATGTATCAACCGCACCTATCTGTGCTAGTCACCTATGCGAATTATGGTGGAATCAGCAAACTTTGTTTTTCGTTTTTTTTGCCGAGTCAGTAGGACTCGGCTTTCTCCCATGGGACATGACCGATCACCGACGAGAGTGGTACTGCTGTGGCGTACAGCAGCGTCAGCGTAGACTCGTACTCCATAGCTTAGTTGACAATGGCCCCAGTGCCGAACGTTCTATGTTCGGAAGCTGAATTCAGGTGGGCCACCGGAATTCAAACTTTAACTTTTTTGAGGACATGTTTTTATCGATATCTCGCGATCCGCGCGCAGTCGCCATGTCAAATATCGACCGTTGGCATTAAAAAAATGTGTTTTAAAAATGTTACCAAGTGGGAGTGCCTCTTTAAGTAACTGTTACATTAGATTTGACGTAATTCTGTTATTAATATATATATATATATATATATATATATATATATATATATATATATATATATATATATATATATATATATATATATATATATATATATATATATATATATATATATATATATATATATATATATATATATAATATGAGCGAGAAATAGTCGGTAAGACATGTCTTTACCGGAAAGGGTGCAGCTAAAGAAGAGTTGGTGACATCTTTACAACAGTAATGTGCTTTTCCTGTGTTCTAGGTACTATTTGGATTGCCGTATAGTTCGGAGTGATTTTAGTAGTCTTCGGTCTATCTTGGGTGTGACAATCGTTATATTGTGCAGGCTTTGAATCGCTCATGTCACCTTTGTACAGTGTCTTATGCATAAATCTTTCTGAGATCTCCATTTACTTCTCCATATACTTCTCCAGACAGGACCAAGTGTGCCGTTCGTCAACAAAACATTCAGTGTGAGCAAATTTGCAAACACAGAAAGGGGTCATTGATCTGCGACTGTGTTGGTGATGGACGTATTCCAGACATCAAATGTGCAGGTACGGAAACTGCCGTTAGCATGATGTCTATGTCTGTGAACTATATTGTATGTTTCTGATGCTTGAATGTATTAACATAAATTTCTCTAACTTTCAATTAATGCTGATGTCGACCATCTGTCGCTTGTTTGTTAATCATTGTGTTTCTATATATTTATTTTTTTCACTGTTGTGGAATCGTGTTTTTGTTTAAAGCCAATGTATGTACATGTTATGAGCCTCTATTTGGAACAAAAATCACTGTCTCAGTTTGATTGACACCAGAATATTTAGATCTCCATCATTCTGTTTCATGGTTTTCCTCCAACCTAATCGTCATCATCTCAGGGGAAATTTCCTTGAAGTTAGAAAAGAGATTAACCGTGAATGCAAACACGGAAGGTTTCGGCAAAAGATAGCCGGGTTTGTTGAGACTGAAACTCGCCACTTTTTGTCAGCAGAAAATAGAAATGGATATACGTCAGGCCATTACATGTAAATTGTTGAAGTAACCCGTCAGTAGGCTACGCCTTTGCTGTAAATCTGCGAAACTACAACCGACCTGACTTTAGAGTAGTCCTCGTCAATAACGTTGGCCTGAAAACAAATGGCATTGACGTATGGATGATCATAGAATTCCAAAGTGTTTCGTCGCTGAGCTCTCCACATAGTTTTAAATATTCTCTGGCAAGTAGTTCAACTTTCCTCTCAAAAAATTGCGTTTTCAGTGTTATACAAATTAGTACATTCATTTCTGTGTGGATAATAACGTTGCCGATGAAATACGCAACAATTTTACTAATCATCATTTGCAGGAAACGGATAAATTTATGCACAGTTTGACGAAACTTTAAGTGCAACTTAACAACAAATATATTTCAGAAATAATGAATTGCATAGAAGAAGGCAGAGTGGACAGTAGCTGTGACAGGATATGTGTAACTGAGGCAGGAAACGATAGATGCCATTGCGACTCAGGGTCACAAGAGGAGGGATGCATAGGTAAGTTGAAAAATGCACGTCCTTCAAGTAACAAATTTTGATTCGTCAGTCAGTATTTTTTAAGTTAGTATGCGCCTTGCAAGTGAAATTCTTAAACTTTAGTTCAAATTTTCCTCAATGAAACTTTCAACCACACATTATCGAATCAAGAATAAAAATCAAGGGTGACCGTGCTAAGTTTGATAAAACAGATGAGCTCAGTATTTACCGACATTACAAATATACCAGATATGAACTGAATATTGCTCACGTGTTTTACAATAGGTTCATTAATAGTCAGTAAACAGACAAGAAAATTTAGCTTTCACTCAACAGAAGAAATGTGACCCCTGAATGGAAGAAATTACTTTGAGTTTGACAAAATTACAAACTTAGTTATCAAGCATTGAAATTGACTGCTGATGACTCGACATGTATTGACATTTATCAGACACTAGAGGACGCATGAAATAATACAGTATGACATGAATTACTGCATACTTTTGTACTGTTATGAAGATGTGTAAAACAATTGTATCTTTGACCTGTCTGATATCAAACTGACAAATCAACGAGCAAGGATATATTACACAACATATGCAGACCTCAGGATAATAACTAACCGAAACACAAGAACAAAGACAGACATTGTATATTCTGACAGCAGTTCAATTAAGCACACGAGGTGGAGTGGAAGACAGATTTTGATACGACAAGACGTGTATACGGTCTACTGCTAGAGTAACTATCTCTGACGAAGATTTATTGTATTATGTTTTTCAATATTCCTGTCAATAAACCAAATTCATACCAATCTAATTGATACCCGTGTGAGGCGTGTAATGAGAACAATCAGATATATGTTATATCATTATATGTAGCAGGCTTCATCAATTTTCGCAAAGTACTCCCAGAGTTAAATCACTAATTACAAAACTATATTTGATATGCAAATGAGCTAATTATTAACTTCAGACGCCCTATGCTTCTCAGTACAATTAAATATTTATCAGATCAATATCTGTAGCAAGTTTCATCAAACGTAATGCTGTAATTTTGGAGTAATATCACTGATTATAAAGATCATTGTATAAGCAAATGGACCATTAATTAGCCCCGCACAACTAAATGCTTTACGCCACTATTACTGTTTTTAAAAAACTCTTAACAAAAACACTTTAACTTTACCCCCAAAATAAGTTTCCCCGTTCAGAAATAAAAGTTTGCTGTAATAAATTTCTTACAAATATTAAATATATTGTCAAGAAATATGAGTTTATGTTCAAAAGTAATAATTTCAATGACGCGTAGGGGAGTTTGTTATCTTGAAAAAATTTTACTTTTTTTTTACAAAATAAAAATACTTTTGAGAAACTTCTTTTGTTTATAGTTAAAACTAAAATACTTTCGAGAAGTTAAAGTTAAGATAAAGTTAAAGATAAAGTTAAGATAAGGTTCCGGTGAAGAAATAAAATCTCTACAAATATTAGAGATATTGTCAAGAAAAATTAGAGTTTATATTCAAAAGTAATAGAGTTCCGTGGCCTGTAGGGGCCACCGTAGTAATATACCTAATTACAAAGTTCATTAAATATGCAGATGAACATTAATTAACTTCACACCACTGAATACTTTACACCACAGTTAGATATCAGTCGGATCAGTATCTGCAACAGATTTGATAACATTTGGTGCTGTTGTATCGGAATTATATGACTAATTACAAAACTTCATAAAATATGCAAATCACCTATTTGTTAACTTGACACTGCAAAAGGCTTGTCAGTACAATGAGATTTTATCAGATCAATATCTCTACCCGATTTAATTGACTTGGGTGCCGTAATTTCAGAGTTTTATACCTAATTACGAAGTTCATTAAATATGCAAATGAATCCTTAATTAACTTCACACTACTGAATGCTTTACGTCACAGTTAGATACACTGCATAAAAACCCTATAATACTTGCTGTATTCACATGGATTATTGCCTGTATTTTAGCTGAAGAGTGCATATACAGATGAATACAGTCAAGAATCCATTTTTTGTATTCAGCAAGCCTGTATTCATGTGAATTCGTGTGAATTCACGTGTATTACACTATAATACAGGCAACTCATTAATGTGAATTTATCTGAATTATTGGGTTTTCATGCAGTGATACTAGTCAGATAAGTATCCGCAGCAGATTTGATCACACTTGGTGCAGTTATATCGGACTTACATGACTAATTACAAAACTTCATAAATATGTGAATGACCGATTTGTTAACTTGACACACCAAAGCTTGCCAGTACGACTAGATATTTATCAGATCAATATTTGTACCCGATCTCACTGACTTGGGTGCCGTAATTTCAGAGTTATATACCTAATTATGAAGTTCATTAAATATGCAAATGAACCCTTAATAACTTCACACTACTGAATGCTATACACCACAGTTAGATATCAGTCTGATCAGTATTTGCAGCAAATTTGATCACATTTGGTGCTGTTATATCGGAGTTATATGACTAATTACAAACTTTCATAAATATGCAAATGAGCTATTTGTTAACTTGACCTGCTCAATGCTTTCTATATAATTAGATATATACATCATCAATATTTACAGCAAGTATCATCGAAATTAGTGCAGGAATTTCAGAGTTATGTCACAAATATCAAGAGTTCATTAATTATCCAAATAAGCAGGTATTTGACATGAAACTCACAGTATCATGATAATGTTCTGAGATTGTCATCTGTGAAAAGTTTCATGAAATTTCGAGCAGTATTTCTTGGTATATGTCTACACTGTCGTTACCGTCTCCATAGGGAAATCGTCGTACAGAAAAAAAACGATATTGTATAACTTCATTAATATGCAAGCAACACTAACCAAAATCTAATCAGTTCTTGCAAGTAGCACATGGTACCTGTCTACAAATTTGATATGTATCCGTTCAGGCGTTTTTGAGTTATCGTGTAAACAGACAGACAGACAGACAGACAGAAACACACACACTACACATACACACACACGGACAGACAGACAGACATCGCTATGACATTAGCCCACGTGTTCAAACACGTGAGCTAAAATGGCTGCCATCCCTGTGTTAACTTATCGGGGAAAAACTAAAAAGTTCGATCTTCGGAAAACCAAGACTGTAAGAATTTTTCTTACTCCATGAGTTTTAAATTGGGACCCGAGAGTCCGAAAAGCTGTCCCCAAGGCGTATTCTATCTGAAACAGATGTTCGACTCAAAGTGGGTACCGTAAATCGACGCCTAAATATGTAAACATAGATGATGAAGTAATGTATAAGACAAGTAAAATTAATGATACTGCCACTAGCTCATATGATGTCGACGAAATGCACTATACCATATCAATTTGATTCTATCCCAACAAAGAGATTCATAATCCATCTATCGTTTCCAATATGTAATATGGTATCGATAGACAAGTAAACATTTAGGGTCTCCATGCGTACTTGTCATAATAACCTTTGACATTCCTTTACCCTCGTCTACACGGTACAAACATTAGCGGAAAGAGTAGTATATGAAGAAATATTATACATGTCTAGAAAAAGCTACACGATGATTGTCTAACACTCAAACCTATCACGATTACATAAAAGGCCCGTTCGCTGTGGACGGTTTGAAATAAAGTATAGTTTATGTAAAGTTCCTACGTAAGTGTGACCACAAACATTTTTCAACATTGACGATGAATACACGTCTTAGATTTTAACAACTAAATAATTTCGAGTTGCAACTCGAATATGGCCGCTTCATACACAAACGTTCTAAGCGCCTGAATTTAATCGAGAAATCCACCAACAAAGATTGAAATATTGACACTTTTATGGACATCACAGCTTAATAACCGGAATCGTAAAACATCTCCCTGAATATTGGGTGACATATTTTTAGTAAGAAACGGAGGCTTTAAACAATAATATCGATTCTCCTATTGTTACCAGTATATTCGTCAAAGTGTGGCTTCAATGAAATTTTGGATCTCAATCATTTGGACATCGGTTTGATAACATTTAAACCATCGGATACCCTTCAGTGTGAATGGGATGTTAACGTTGCAAAAGGTATGTATCACGATATCATATTTAAAGAGAGGTCAACAATGCTATTCATTTGCACATCAATTATAGACCTCCTCAACCTCATCCGATGAAATCGGACAGTTACTGCTAAGGCGTATCAGAAAGATTTAGTCTGTGGATTTTTATAGTAAAAATACACTACATACATACATACATACATACATACATACATAAATACATACATACATACATACATACATACATACATACATACATACATACATACATACATACATACATACATACATACATACATACATACATACATACATACATACATACATACATACATACATACATACATACTGCTAACACATACACATACACACATACATACATACATACATACATACATACATACATACATACATACATACATACATACATAGATACATACATAGATACATACATAGATACATACATAGATACATACATACATACATACATACATACATACATACATACATACATACATACATACATACATACATACATACATACATACATACATACATACATACATACATACATACATACATACATACATACATACATACATACATACATACATACATACATACATACATACATACAACACATATAGCTACATACATAACTACATATGAATTTAATACCACTGCTTTGATATCTGGGATATTTAAGGGATTTGCTATTAAAGAGGCATTTCCACTTGGTAACATTTTTAAAACATTTTTTAATGCCAACGGTCGATATTTGACGTGGCGACAGCGCGCGGATCGCGAGATATAGATAAAAACATGTCATTTCCCGAGCGTATTTTTCACATCCCGAAGTTTTACGATCGTTCCTGATTTTGACCCGAAATCCCCCGAAGGTTTGTTGTTGTGCTAATTGACGATATTCTAGGGAGTCTACAATAAGTCCGAACGACGCAATTAATTTACTTCCCACTGCAAAGACTTTATATACAGCATTATGCCTTTACCTCAGGTAAGTTTTTGAAAACTTATCCTTAGTTTTTGTTGTTTTCATTATTCTAAATCAGTTGTATCATATTTTAAACCAATACCACATAAACATTAGTTTTTACATGTCAAATATCAGCCGCCTCCGATGACTACACATTGTCTACGCATACCACGCGGCTGCCGCTATGAATCAACCAAACGTAACTGTGCTCGTCACCTATGCGAAGTGGTGGAATCAGCAAAAATTGTTTCTCGTCTTTACGCCAAGTCAGTAAGACTCAGCTTTCTCTCCACGGGGCGTGACTGATCACCGACGCGGGTGGTACTGTGGCGTACAGCAGCATTAGCGTAGACTGGTACTCCATGGCTTAGTTGGCAATGGCCCCAGTGCCGAACGTTCGATGTTCGGAAGCTGAATTTAGGTGGGCCACCGGAATTCAAACTTTTACTTTTTGAAGACATGTTTTTATCGATATCTCGCGATCGGTGCGCAGTCGCCACAATCAAACATCGACCGTTTGCATTAAAAAATGTGCTTTAAAAATGTTACCAAATGGGAGTGCCACTTTAATACAATATAATCTATCGTTGACAGATTTTTTATACAGTATTAGCGAAAACAGCTAAATTAAATCTGAGTGAGTATACATTAACAGTGTTGGTGTCATTAAGTCATTCATCTCTTCCTTCAATTTCGTATTGAATATTTGGATGTTTATTTGTATGTTTGAATGTTTAATTACAGGCAGAGTTCTTGACATTATTGTTCAGTATAACAACATCGTAGGTGACTGTGACAAACGACGCTGTGCTGTTGATTACTTAGAGATATATGATACGAAACATGATACACACGACAAACTTGCTAACGTATGTGGAGATATTACTGAACCACCGGAGGTGAGTTTGCTAACTTAATATTGTATACAACTGTTAAATGGTTTTGAATATTTGAATTTACATACATTCCGCATGCCTAAAAGATACATTATAGTCAAATCTTTCTCACAATGTCGCTCTAGTAGGTCTTCCGAAACTATACTGAAAACGGTTAAAAACATGCGCGTAAAATAATACGAAAATTAGGACATGCGCAGCTGATGACCTTCGCCCTTACATATTGTTTGATTCATACATGAGTTTTTCTGACCGGTATTTGAATTCCGTGTTCAGAGATATCTGACGATCCAACTGTAATTGTAATTTCCACCGATGTCACACACGAATGAACTCATATGTTTTTGTTAATTTCAACCTCTTAATATTATATTTCAGATTCTTTACACCAGTGGTTCGTCTTTACAAGCCCGCATGACCAAGACTCCTTTGTACCTGCAGAATTTGTTCCAACTAGTAATATTACCAAGAGGTATAGACTTTCTTTCATGTTTTTCAGCGCATATGTTTCCCTATGATCTGTTCGTCTTTTAATTCTAAGAAATTGATTTGAGAACGTATTTGTTCCTGAGACCCCCTTGAAATTAACTCAGAGAAACACGGAGATACGGAGAATGTCGCAGTATAAAAGTTAAGTTTGTTCATGGCCTTGTAAATTTTAATTTGCTTATTTATTTATTTAATTATTTATTTATTTATGTATTTATTTGGCGAGAAAGGCAATTGTCAAGTCTCAATGCCACTCTCTGCTTGTCATACGTTTAGATAATTTTTGGGAAAATTTTTAAAAACCACATTCGATTTCAAGTTGCATACTGTAACGTTTAGACGTGTTCTCTGTTAATTTAATTTAGTCAGAAGTACTCATATGTCTAATGCAACTATTTCATCTGGTGCAAGATAGCATAAACAAACCACAGTATTTCTATGGTTGTACGGCAACGTTTATATATTTTAAGGTCATATTTGATGCGATGCAACGTACATATAATTCTCAGACTTTTATTCTTCTCGTAGCGATGCACCTTGCCCATAAAAGGATTGTTTTCTCGCAAAACGTTGTCATAATAAACAGGAAGATTATCACAACTAATTCTATGACTTTCAGGCCACCATGTTGGCGCCACTTTGCAGTGATGGCGCCATTTAATCATTCTCATTTTATGGTGTCCAACAGGAGAGAAACTATTTTTTAGCTCACGTGTTCACACGCGGGGGCTAATGTCGCAGAGTCTGTCTATCTGTCTGCCTGTCGGCGCCGTATCTCAAGAACGGCTTATAAGATCAGAACTAAATCTGGTTCATATATTCAGTTTACAAATTGCAAGAACTGACTAGTTCTTGAGGATGTGGCTTGCATATTGTATTCTTATGTGTAAATGAATGATTGTAGAAAATACGGATGCACATTGACAACGGCTGCGCAAAAATTAATGAGAATTGTTACAAATGTTGATCAAATTAGGCTATATCAGCTTTGAAGATACTAGGGGTGACATGTAAGTAAATTACTAATTTGCGTATTTAATGAATTTTCTTAATTAGGGATATATCCAGATTGACTTTATCAAAGTTCTCGAAACTTGCTGTATACATCGAAGATACTATGATATAACATTTTTGAAAGCCATTAAGCATTTTACTGATATGTACGAAACTTGGTATTCACACTACATATACTAGAACACATTATTGAAGGTCGAAACGTGCAATGTACAATGAAGATACTATGATATAACAATAATGAAAGTTGTTCAGCATTTTGTGATCAGCTTATTACTAATTTGCGTATTTAACGAACTTTTCTAGTTAGGCATATATATTTTAAAGGCAGAGCCTCCCTTTCAAAGGGCGCGAAGCTTTGGCGGCGTTTATCGTGTAAGTGGGCACCAAACAGGCAACACGCGGGCACACACTCCAGAAAATGCCAATCTTTAGGTTTTTTTCCTGCCGCAAAATCGCAGACAGACTGCCAAACGGCCAGCGCGAAGATGCTGCCGATCGAATTCTATGGTTATATTCAAATTCTAACGAGATTGGAAGACGATTTTTTTAGGAAATTCGAGCGTTTGTGGTGGTGAATTAATGACCGTTGGCGATTTGAACCGACCGTCAATCAAACGCTTGTATAACTCTTTTTGCAGGATTAGCAAAATGTGACAAAAGGTTGGGATCAGTTTGTGTAACGTACTGGCCAGGTGTTTGAATGGGAGGAAAACTCCGCTAATGCAAAAAACATGGGATTGAAAACTGCGGCTTTAATTAATTTGATCAAAGTTTACAAAATTTTGTTTGTATATAAGAAATCCTAAAGTATAACATCAGGGAAAATCTTCTAGCATTTTAACCAGAGTTAATTACTACTTTCTATATTTGATAAATTTCCTAATTAGGTACAAAGTGTACGGAACTTGCTATTTACATTACATATACTCATGAGGCAAAATGCCAAGAGGATTTGACCGGTTAAGAAGGGCTTGACTACGCAGTTTCTGCGTAGTGAAGCGTCATTACGTATTCATGGTGACCTCTGGCCAGCTGTCAATATCTTTGGGGGCTTTTGTCATTTGGCCTGCTTTGCATATGCATCGTTGGACACGACCTGCCAATCACCCAGGTAGTCAATTAACTATTAATTGACTGTTTACCGACCCAATTAACACTATCCAGCAGTATCAGTCATATTTTAATCGCGTGGCCCGGGTGGCACAACGTAGGAACGCGTGTATTTCTATGTGTACGTTTCACTTGTGGTGTTGTTTGTACCGTCGTGCGTTTGAAGTCCTTGTTTCACCTACAGCATTACCTTCAAGGTGACAGGCTTACTATTAATGTTCAGTATCATTGCACCGAGTTCTGCCCACGGTGAAAACCACCTGTTTTGCCTACTAATTACTGCCCGTAGCTGCCCGTCCTGAATGTAGCCCATCATAGCTACAGTAATCAGTCAATATATAATACCCTGCGCCTTATACTTTTTATATAACTTATAAAATCATAGTCCGAGCCGTAAAATTGTTGACTTTCGATCCGATATACAGGCTGATCGTTGAATCGCACCGGCGCATCCATGTTTACTTGCCCCATAAGCTTACTACTCTGCAAAGGGTGGGTAGATGAATTCCAGGGCCAAAAATGAACACCGGGGCGAAACTTTTGTGAATCCATGTGAAAACATAAATCATTTATCAGTTTTGATTTATACTCATCAATTGTAAGTTTGATCAAAACCGAGACCACATTCAAGGGCTATGCAGACTGTCCATGTACGCACACACAGGCAACCACCGGTGAATATCAGCGTCAGCGGCATAACTATTGGGTCGTAAATCGATCGGCGGTTTGGGGGCCTGGACTATGATTTCATAAGTTTATATCACAGGTAAACGTTGTGGAATATTAAGATATAAACCTATTACTGTATTGAAAAGGCCAATTTCGTGACGGGCAGTGCTAGAAGAATGACGGGCAGGGACGGCAGTAATTAGTAGGACCGTTTCTTTGAATACTGTTCGATATTAAGTGACGGTCAAACTTTTGGGTGGTGCGCGTGACCGGCGGCACTGACACAAACTGGGTTGACAAGCAGATAATTTAGGTTTTTGTTCAGTGTTGTTACCATTTGTCCATGGTGGAAAACATTGACGGAAAACCAGAGAAAACGGTCCCGCTCCGAGAACAGCCCCGAGACGGGGACGGTGTCTTTTGGCACGCGTATACGCCAGTCACCTAGGCGACGGTAATCCGCACCACTTATCACCATCGGGAAGGTACTCCTCCCCCTATACCACTGGCGATCCCGCCCTCAAGGCACTACGTCATTCGACCAAGCATTGTTATTGTAATTTCCTGCATAAAATTAACAGCGAGGTCAACCGGTCAAATCCTCTTGGCATTTCCTAGCATGATCGTATAAAATTATTGAAAGTCATTAAGCATAATTACTTCAGATATTAGCGATTTCATATTCAACGAACTTTCTTAATTAGGAAATATACATCTGAATATACTATCAAATTCATGAAGCCTGCTCTGTACAACAGAGATACTAAAATACACTATTCATAAAACTTGTGACAAGCATTTTACACCATCTAGCTACTAATTTGTATATTTAGCTTATTTTCCAAATTGGGGACATAAGACTGGACGGGCTATGTAAGTTTACGAATATTACTATTTATACTAATGAGACAATCATATTGAACCAGTAAAGACATTTTGCATTTTCTAGTCATCTTATCCATAATTTAGAAAGCTAATGTGCTTCACAATGTGGCATATCAATCTTGAAGGAGGACTTAACGGAAGACAATCACATTTGGTATAAATTTGTTATACAATGACAGCAGTCAAATAATTTAGTGTTATATATATATATATATATATATATATATATATATATATATATATAATATAATATATATATATATATATATATACATATACATATATATATATATATATATATATATATTATATATATATATATATATATATATATATATAATATATATTACACTTAATAACGTACTGACAACGTACTAGTATACTGAAACAATGAGCATTTTCATTTCACATCTGGTATTACACTGTATGCAGACGATAACATCTGACTTGGCAGAACTCATTTTTAAGCAATCATAATTCTTCTGATGATGTGCCGAGAGCCACGGCACTTCACATTGATATTTGGGGAAATTCTTGCATGGTGGTAAGATAATGGTCCGGCATTATCTCCCTTGTACAATACGCAAAAATGAATGTTGCCCCTCCAAATGTCAATCTGGTAGTGTGGTAAGATAGAAATCGCATCATGTGACTAAGTATGCCTTCCCCTAAGCCTTAACCCTCTGAGTGTCGCAATCTTTCCAACCAAAAATTTTAGTGCAATATTTTACTAATTGTTATGAATTTTCAAGTATTTTTAGACTATTTTGGACCAAAGTCAAACTTTTCAGTGACAAACAATTTTTGTCGAAATTATGGCAAAAAATCTGAAAAAATACTGACTGGGTATATTTTATGACAGCGACAAAATCGACTAAGCGCTCAAAGGGTTAACGTAATTCAACGAGCATGCATTGCTGAAGTAAAGTTACAACATTCACATTGTTCTTTTATAATAGATATTTTGCAGTGCCCGCACTCGATTGGACATACTCATATTGACCACGGTTATTTCATAGAACAACATGGTCCCCTAGTTATCATCGATAAAACATTGAAATTGCCTTGCTGTGGAAAGATCAGGCAATGGCGTTTCAATATTCCATTGAAAGATGGAACATCAGTCACCGTACATCCGGGAATTTACCGTCGGGAAAGCAATGATGAGTTTACCCTTATTGGACAAAATAATATCACTCTAGAAAAGACAATATCTGATGAAATAGTCAATAACATTTCGCAGGAGGATATGCTTACATTTCAACCTGGATACTTTATAGGTAAGTTTCATTGTCTTTCATGAAAATGTCTTTCGGCCGGAGTGAAAACATTTTTCCTTGTTTCTTGGGGGGGGGCTAAGTACAAAGGCGGCGAGTGATTATTTTATATTTTCTTATGAACCAGCAACGTCTTTCACTTTCGAGGAGCAGACTAGCTGCCATAATAACTACTGCTTCCCTGTTTTTAAGATCATCAATATTTACTCCGTCAGATTGTAAATTCTCAATGCAATCCTATATTTTTTTCTTACTTTTAAATCTATTATTTTATCACTTTACTTTGATGTCAATTTTCATTTATCATCAAATGGACTGAAAATCTAATCCAAGACAGCGTACACACAAAGGAAAAATGTTGCAAGGGCAACGAAGCTGATACAATCATTTCGGTTGCGATAAATTCACTCCGTTGGAAATGAAAAGCAAAGTTCCAGAAAAGAATTACACATTTTCTATTTTTAATGTCGCCCGTATAGATGTAATGATTGTTTTAAAAGAATCACAGCCTTGGGTCGATTTCACCCACAATTTTCGGAAATACATTTTTTTGCAAAAAATTCGCTTGATAAATATTTATCAGATAAACGACAACATTTAATTTCTATTGTGTCGTGTGGTGTACCAGCATTTCGAATAAACGTAGTATAAGCCAAACACGCATTGGGTTATCGAGGCTATAACGACAGAATATTTGCCTACATATTCCCTACAGGCTTGTATTCTGAATCTTCATTCTACCTCTTGGGCACGAAGGATGGCTGTTACACTAACTGTACCCAGTGTTCGATGAACAATATCATGTACGCGGCGACATCTAAAGAACTAGCGGTTGGTGAAAGAATTACAGTTCGTAATGTTGAAGGCGTGATTCGACTGCCCGTAGAAGTTAAACTCAATCATGTAAGTTTAACAACATATCAAAATCTGATATGTGGGAACTCGTCAACGGTAACAAATTACCAATTAGCCCCGTTGCAATGTATTGTTAATGGGAATACAGAGAAAGTTATGCATCTTCGTTTTAATCTATACAATGAATAAAACTACGATTTTAGATTAGGCTCTTGGGAGGCCAACACAACGAGTACGGGCCTAGTTTGAATCTTGACTATCGCGAAGAAAGTCTAAAAGATATGGTGAACAGCATCGAACAATATAATTGAGAGCCAGAGATTTAATAATATTCTAAAAGCTCATACTTATTTTGTTACCTATAGTAAGCTTACCATAAACAAAGAATGAAAGCCAAAAGAAAATTACGTTACACCAAATGTATCGTTAGTTCATAAGAAATACACTCCATTGTTCCGTGCAAATAAAAGATAACACGGAGAAAAAATATCACTCGCAACGTCCGAAAATGTGTGGTTGAATTTTGTAGATAAAGGTTCATCAAAAAGAGCCTTTGATATGTTGTCTTCAGATTGCGACAAGGAAGAATGTTCGGGCTGTGGATCTCCTCGTATTCTTACGGACGCCACTGGATCCATATTCAGTACCAACTTCCTGACGGGAGACGGGCAATACTACCCGGAGAGTTACTGCGTGTGGACCATTATTGCGCCAGTCGGTCGATATATCCACCTGAACTTTCACTCCTTTGAGTGCCCGGACGCACGTACGGTGACCAGATAAGCTGTACCAGTTACCTAGCATTTTACAACGGCACAGAAGAGAACGATGATCAACGGCTTGGTCAGTTTTGTGGGTCTCAGATACCACTTCTTTCATCTACCTCCAACGAGTTGACTGTAGTGTTTTCAACTGATAGAGTGGGTGATGGAAGAGGGTTCAATGCAACCTACTACACGACAGGTAAGGAATATTTTCCTTGCGTCAGCAGATAGTATAAAACGATTCAATTAAAGACACTAAATCTTTTGGCTGACTACCTGAATGGCTGCCCGTTACCAGCGAGTGAAACAAATGTAAAACAGGGGTAGGTTTAATGCCAACTGCCAAACACTGAAGTAACTCCTACTAGTTGAAAAAAACATTTCCCGTGGTACCTGATGCAGTATGTATGGGCAGTAAGTGAACTTCATGGGCACTCGCCCAGGTAAGACACTGGGCGTTATTCTCGTGTTCCTTTTGCTTGTACGACAGTGGCAGTGTTGCAAATTGTGGACTGTCAAATGTGTGAATGCAGTGTATCTAAGTGTCCATGCATGCATTGACATTCTGACATAGAGGGAAAGAGGGTTCGCCGCCACCTACAATATTAGCTAGATTATGGAGGGCGCTAGTTATGGTTTGTTCAAGATGGCAAAATTATGAATGTCCTTGCTCAGTGCATTTCTTTTGCAATGTTATGTTGATGGAAGTATGTACGCTCAATTTAGCGCTTTTGCTATCTTGTAGATGCCTACATCTGAATCAAGAAAATGCTCATCTTGTTTACGTTAGCTGTGACACAGTCCAAACATTGAATTTGCCCTTACTAAATTTTATACATTTATCAGTATATCAACATGCATGTTGTCCATTTGAAGTTTACTGTTGGTTTGGTCAGAGTTATCGACCCTGTACAAGAACTGTACACTAAATCACGAAAGGCCGTGATGTCGACTGTTCCTCAACACTTTGGCTGCATTCACTCCTTCTATCATAGAGTCTTACATCTACATATGTTTAATCATTTCAGGCTGTATGTTGTCAGAGTGTGGACATGACACACACCTCCATTCAGAGTGTGGATACATACATTCCCTTGGCTATCCATTTCCATACCCACCTGAGTCAAAATGCAGTTGGAATATCCAGGTGGCGGACGGTGAAGTTATTCACTTGGAATTCCTGGATTTCAATGTCGGTGACTCGGATACCACCTGTAGCAGTGATTTTGTACGAGTGTCCGAGGCCAACAGATCCAGTACAATCTGCGGATATGATAACCCTCGATATTTCATATCGGCTACTTCACAAGTGCACATAGAATTTCAAGGGGGACAAACTGGAGCGGGAGGTTATACAGGTTTTTTGGCCAAGTACTCTGCTGTTCCGTATCAGCTACAAATCCCTGACGAGAGCCAGGAGGATCAACGTAAGTGGTGATTTAAACGTGCCATTATCGTATGGGACAAAGTTCAGCATGCACACGCAATCTCTCTTTGTCTCTCTCTCTGCCTCTCTCACTGTCTCTCTGTCTGTCTGTCTGTCTGTCTCTCTCTCAAACTTTAAAACAAAACTCCATCACAACTACTAAAAAGCGGTGGCCACTCGTTAATGCAAACCTACATACTATAATTAGCACACCTTTTATCAAAATGGACATTATTTTAATCTTAACCTATTTGTGTCAGTCTAACGAGAGAATCGCGTTTTGAAAAAGCAAGTAGTGTAAGTTAAGTTGTAATTTCTCCTTGATGTCACAGAGTACTGTCATCAACCTGTTTGTCTCATTCTTTTGTTACAGCTTCGGTTAGTTGCAAGTTTTTGACGTTTTTTCCATTACTTTTCCTCTGTTTGTAAACTACAAAATTCTAGTTCTACTGCCATAATTATGTCGAAATGCCTATGTGTAATCCCCTAAATTATAGTGCTGACTGTATTAAAGTGCAGACAGACTACGATTCATTTCAAGGTAGAATTCACCTTTGGGGCAGATATTCAGACTCTCGATATTTTCACAACAGTTTTTTTGGGGGGTATTTTTGGTTTTTTTTTTCTGATATACTATTTGCGTGAGCTCGTTTCTTAAGCTCTGTGAGTGAATAACGTTTTGAACGTCTTATATCTGAGACAATCCAAAATTTAGGGATTTTTTGGTAAGTTATTAAGGAATGGCAGCCATTTTGAATTTCAAATATCGGTAGATTCAAGGCAGTTTGTTTATCTGGTGCTAACAGTTGCATCCTGCATATATTGCAAATTTTGAAAGAAAATGGTTAAGGAAAGTTTGACCAAAAGTGTGTCTTTCACTTTTGTGGCCCATATTACCTAAATATGATACTGCACATTGTAAACAAACTGTTCTGTTCTATGGCTCATACTTTATGTCATAGCCTCCACATATGTTAGTTTGTCCTCTGTATCAAGTTGGTGGAAAACCTTTGGTTGTATTTTAGACTACGAGTGTGAACACTTTTGGACTCAGTTTGGAAAAGACTGCTACAGGCTCAGTCGGGAGGAGACGGGACTGACATGGAACCAAGCCGAAGGTAGATGTCGCCAAGTTGGCGCCAATCTGGTCAGCATTCTGAACCGCGAAGAGTCGAACTTTATTATTTATTCACTGTCAAGGGATTGGTTACATGGCGACAGCAAAACTTACATCGGTAAGAATTAACCGATTATTGAGTTTGAAGGCACATGTAAGATCTTTTAATCCGTAGATTATTTTCAGTAATTCTTACACCGTGAAATTCCTTTCTGTCATTACGTACACTATCAAAGGATAGGTTCAAGATATAGATTAAAATTCTTTAAATAGAGAATTGGTAGAATTCTTGAGTGCCCAACTTATGCACCAGGCAGTCACTATTCTCAAGACAGATCTTTACGCAACCATTTTCCGAAAAGTATGATATTAACTTATGTGCAGCAGGCAGATCAAATTATGAAAGTTGTACCATGTGTTTCTCACCACTGAATGATACACCTTATTTTAGGTAGTATGCGCCTTGGAGACACATATTATGACCCTAAAACTTATTGGGGCTCATTTTGAAATTCACGGAGTTACAAGTAAACGGCACCTTGGTACATTATGCGCTATTTATTTTTGTTTTCTAAACCTCGATTTCGTATGCTGGAAGCATGACATTCTTGAGTGTATTTCAGAGTATTTTATTGGCTGTTTAGGTTTGTCAGACGTAGTCCAAAGTGGTAAATATCGATGGACAGATGGAAATCCAATGAGTTATTCCGACTGGTATGTACATTTGCAGAACCTTACTATCTTCAATTGATAATCATACCTTGTCCCAGTTCTTAAGTCCAAGTTGGAAGACCCGCCTCTCCCCAACGCTGTGTCGCCCACGGCCGGCTTCGGCGGGCCACAATGTGTATCTCCCGACGAACCTCTGACAATTGCTGTGGTTTCCTGGTTCCCATTGTCTCGAGTAGAGTGCATGAAACACTGGACCTGATAAAAATCATAATTAATAATTTCGAGGCAGTCATTTCAAAATACGTCAAAGTGAAATTGAGTAATTAAACAAGGTTCTTTGACTCTATAATTCGTCTTACATTTCTGCAGATTTAAAACATAAAAAGATAAAATGCGGTTCAGAGACAGATATTCGGACTCTCAAACTTTTACAACACTATTTTGGCCTACCGCTTATATGGGCTCATGTTGAAGCTTATTGTGTAAACAAAATTTCCATTGGGATAGCTATGTTAAAATAAGGAATTTTATTTTCCATCATAGACATAACACAGGCATGAGGCCATTCACAATTTCGAACATCGTTAACGGCAGCAATAACCACCAACGCAAAATAGAAACTAGAACACGTAGTTTTGTAAGAGGACTACAAATGTAATAAAACTATCCTGAAAGTCATCACAAGCGATTCCGTTATTAAGAGCATTTAACTGTTTGTTTGTTTGATAGGGCAAAGGCCAGATATGATGACGATTACAACCAACCGGATGGCGCTAGATTCGAAGCGTGTTCTGTGATTGATATGGTTGATTTCCATCGCACCGATCAGTGGCATGATGTTTCGTGTGGTTTAAATACAGTTAAACAGTTTATTTGTAAGAAACCCGCCGCGGTTTCCGGAGAACCAGAAAGTGACTCGTATGTCGGTGTATCCCACTATGGCAAGTATTAATTTTCTTACTTTTGATAACCGTGGTTTTCGTTGTAATAATTGTATGCATTTAAAATTTTTCAAACATAAAAAGGTCACTTGATATGCCTACATTTATCTAATCGCAAATTTGAATAATCATTTTCCGTTTGCTTATTCATTCAGTTCAATAGAACTTTATTTATCCCAAACACGGGCAATTAAAAGCATGGCTCAAATACAACATCAAAAATATATAAAAATAATTTACAAAATGGTAGGAGACGCAGGACTATATAAAAAAGTCTAGAAATCATTTAAAAGCCGCACAGCGGTTGGAATGAATGACAACTTGTGCCGGTTTGACCTGCAAGCCGGGTATCTCAAACGCCGACCAGAGGGAAGTGTGTCGAGCTCTGCTGATAAAATATGATCACTAGACAAAAGAATTGAGCGGGCTTTCCTGAGTACTTGCTGATTATGAAACGTAGAAAGACTTCTCTGGGGTATACCAATTAGTTTTGAGCTAAGTGAAACAATTCTATGAAGTGAAGTTTTGTTTTTAACAGACAAATTTTGATACCAACAAATGAATGAAAATGCAATAACGCTTTCAATGTAAGATTTATAAAAATGAGATAAAATTTGTCTATCAACCATGAATGAACGCAGTCTCCTTAAACAGTACAATCTTTGCTGCCCCTTCTTCAAGATAGCATCGGTGTTATGATCCCATTTCAATTTGTTGTCAAATATTGAACCAAGGTATGTATACTTCGAAACAATCTCGACTTCTTGATCGTGAACAATGGACGTGGGAGGGTTGCGTTCTTGCGTCCTAAAATCAATTATCATTTCCTTAGTTTTCTTAACATTTAAGTTTAGATACCAGTTATCACACCACTCAACAAACTCGCTAAGAGCGGGACCATGATGACATTCTGATCTCAGTAGAAGTAAAAGCAGAGCACTATCGCCAGCAAACTTAACAAGATGGTTACCTTCATGTGTACTTCTACAATCGTCAGTATAAAGGATATACAACAGAGGAGACAGAACGCAACCCTGAGGAGAACCTGTATTTGTTTGAATGAAACTTGACAAAAGACCATTGACAAACACTCTTTGTGATCTACAATGTATTTGTTAGAAAGTCAATAATTCAAAGAACAAGTTTTTCTGCGAGGATGTGGGGTTGGATTGTGTTGAAAGCACTGGAGAAATCTGTGAAAAGGATTCTTGCATGAGCACCTGTTTTTTCTAAGAGTTTGTAAAGTGTATTGAGAATGAAACGCTTAGCATCTTCAAAACCTTTTCCCGGTCGATATGCAAATTGTAGGGGGTCTAGTTGTTGTCAACCTTTGTCAGAATAATGGACTTAATTATTTTCTCAAATATTTTCATTACCAGAATGTAAGAGCAACAGGTCGAAAATCATTGGGTTCTTTAGGGCTAGCTTTCTTTGGGACTGGTACAGAAAATTTTTCCATATGGCGGGAATACTAACTGTATCAATACTAACTGTATTAACTGTATTATGTGCCTATCCTCAACTTTCAACCATGGTAGTAACTTTTTGCAATGCATCATAAAGGTAATTCATTTCATTGTCAGAAATCGAAGATTTCTTAGCAAAACAATGCAAGAATTTTCGGAATGATATAAGGTCTGGTGAAATGCCCATGTTGCAAAATCACAGAAATACAGTTGATGGTCTATAAAACAGTTACATTCATTTCTTTTTTCGTTTAGCGCGCGTGATTATGAAATATGGCAAAAGAAAAATGCAATGTGGGCGTGTCCCCCGAGCCTCTCCAGTCGACTTTTTTCGGCTTTCCGAAGTTTGCCCGACGCCGTATCTCATAACGGGAAGTAAAGTATTTCACACCTCCGTAAGCTCCCCACGGGGGGTAACTTCTAGGGTTTCCGCTTACATGATCAGGACAGTGTCCTCCTTCACTATGGGAAGACGTTGTTCTTTTGGTGGCTGTGACAGCGGCAAGAACATGAACGGCTCAACTGTAAACTTTTTCAAGTTCCCGTCAAGTGTTGAGTGTTTGAACCATAATGTGCTTGTCTCTTCTGGTTCGTACGATCGGCCACGGTCCCTCGGCTGAGCCTGCCTCGCTACTCGCTACACAGAAGGTTGGGACCGCAATGAAATCAACTGCATGAACACCAACACTGAACGTTGTGACTGCCATTAAAATGCACTAGTCTACAACACGGAACGTCGGGACCGCAATGCAAATCGACAGTAACTTAAAACGTAAATGGGACCGTGATTAAAATGCACTACAACTACAACACGGAAGGTTGGGACCGCGATGCAAATCAGCTGCATGAACAGCAACACTGAACGTTGAGACTACCATTAAAACGAACAACAACACGGAACGTAGAGATCGCGATACAAATCATGGAGGTAGAGTCCTCCATGATACAAATCGACAGCAACACGGAACGCGTCGTTGGGACGGCAATTAATAAATTGAAGAACAACGGGGAATACCGGACCACGAGGACCGCGATGCAAATCGACCGCAACATGGAATGTTTAAGACCTTGAATAAATGCACAACACAGAAATCTAGACCGCAATGTAAATCAACTGCAACACCGAACCTTGTTGCCTCGATTAAAATGCGTATGTCTGCTATGTATAGCAAAAGTTTCAATTCTCGCGAGCGAGCGTTCCTATGCCTGCTGTACACTAGACAAAACGACGTCAAATTTATCGCGAGGGCTTGATTGCATGTGTCCAAGTTTCAATTCTGGCGAGAGCCATTTATGCATGCTGTACACTAGACTAAATGACGTAAAATCTCTCGCGAGACTTGGCTCGATTGCAAATACGTCACAGATGGCCAACCATGATCCCCGCTGTGGGCGTAACCTGAGTGTCGCAAAATGACCCCATGAAAGCCGCGCACAGAAATATCAAAAAAATTAACACTTGCGCGTACTTTTAGGTTGCAATGCTGTTGTGAGTGTAATAGTATTGACCCCCTGGAAGATATTCATTCACACCAACGGGACCATTTCACCAAACCTTTAAATAAACGACAGATTACCAGAATATTTTATAATACGGGTGTCATACAAAACTCTGTTACTTGACATTAATGGCAGGACTACAAGCAAAGACAAAACCCATCGTCAATACACCTTATGAATGTAAATACATGTACGTATATGTTCATTAAATGTCTGTGACGTAATTTTTCACAGCTTGTAAAGATTCTTCTTGGGGAAGACACGAAAACATTTGTTTCAAACTAGAACAAAGAAACATTGGAGCAGAGGAACAGTGCTCAAATCTCAACATTGATTTTAAGGATATAAACCGACAAGAACTACAGACTATATCCTACTATCTCAACCACGTCTGGTCTATAAACGTAACTGGGTATATACTGCTTGTGAAAGATATCGCGGTAAACGATGATGTCTTCGAACTGATCGGAGGTGACTGTGCAACCGCCGCAGACAACAAGACCGGATGTTACATCGGTGTCAACAAAGATAAGCAAATCGCTGACGTCGACAATTCCAGAGCATGTATGGGCATGGATGCATCTCATCGGACAGTTGGATTAATGGATTGTGACGAGGAAATTGCTTTAGAGATGTGTATGACACAGGCATCAGGTAACCGTTGTTTTCTTAATTCCATTTTCGTACTAGGTATTAGTTAACACGGCGGATCGTGTGAAAGACTCGTTTAAGTTGTTTTTTCTTTGAAATCGCATCGTTTGTAAATGATATACGAGAAACTAACAGTTTTTTTCCATCTTTAGTACATTTTCCTGTATAATATGTAGAGTATATGTGTTATATTTTTCTCAGGTGTTATCATGTAATGTCTTTTAACAGAGCACATTGATTTAACATTCAATGCCTGTGTTGGTCGCGACTATCTTGATTTAACTCCGCAGTAATTGTACTTATTTGCAGTGACGACACACACGTGCGGCGTCGAGGCGTTTGAATGTGCAGACAATGAGTGCATTCATCCTGTTTATGTATGCGATGGAAACTCTGATTGTACCAATGGCTCTGATGAGAAAGGATGCAGTAAGTGAAGATAGACCTCCTCTACTTTAGTTGATAAAAATGTGAAATATGCAAGAAGTAAGAAGAAACTAAAGAATCACCATCCTAAACCTTTAGTTAATTTTGTAAAATTTTTCTTTGGGCTGTTTTTTTTTTCTCATTACTTCGAAATTGGTGGCGCTTTATCACGTGCTACTTGAATACTGACAATGCACAATGGTGTTATTGATGGCTATTCATATTTGTTCTGCAGATATGACGGTAGCTTGCCCAACGAATACCTTCCAATGTCAAAATGGAAAGTGTGTGTCGATGACGTTTTACTGTGATTTCATCGACCACTGTGGCGACAACAGTGATGAAGAAAATTGTGGTAATGTATGGTAGTGTTCACTCAGTGTGTGTTCTATTAAAAAAGATAACAATCGAAAAACATCAATATTTATATTCTTTGTCATCATAATGACAGTTTCTACACGATTTCATGGCGTTTGTACACTATTCACTGCTACAACCTCTAAAACTAGTGCCATTCTTGATCCTCTTCCAAACCTCAGGAATTGCTAAAGAAAATTGTCCGAAAGCATTTTCGTCACGTAGCGCTTAGGTAAATTACACATAAGTCGTGTGTTCCTATTCCATTGAGACGATATTAGTGGGGTTCTGCGAGGTTAACGGGCAAGGAAATGCAATTCATGATCAAAGTACATATTTTTTTTCCAGTGTATCCAAACTGCACAGTGGATCATTTCAAATGTGACAACAACCAATGTGTGGATAAGTCAAAGCATTGCGATCTTATGGAGGACTGTTACGATGGATCTGATGAAAAGTATTGCGGTAATGTCATACCATACGATTTCTTAACTTTGAGCTTGAATAAACACTACTCATGGATAATCAATACGTGTCCAAAAGAATTGTAGTCACGTAGCGCTTGGGTAAATTACACATAACTCGTGTATTCCCCGTTCCATTGAGACGCAATGAAACGGGTTCTACGAAGTCGACGGGCAATGCAATGCAATTTATGATTAATTACTAAGTATGAATGTAAGGGTAAAACCACGCGCCTGTGTATTTTACCTCTTGCTGGCACATTTTCCAAATATTAACATACATTAATCGGACAGTCGAAACTTTTAAAGAAAACTCATACAGACTGATATTATGCTGCGATACTAACAGTTTCTCTAATTACCAAAACTGAAGTGGAAGGTAGACAAATATTTAGACTCTCATTATATTATATTATATCATCATGACAACTTTTCCCCACACAGACTTAGACGGGGTGGCTGTGACCAATCTTGAATGAAATTGGTCTTAGCCACCCCGTCTATTAAAATTCATGAGTTTACTTTTCTTGTGTACGTACATACCTATATCAGATGGAAATCTGAGGATTTGCGATTACATCAGGTTGAGAACCCCCCATACGAGAGCAATGAATTAAAATTACTCTTTACAAAGCATGCGGACAAATTTGTTGGTTCCACACATGTCACTTACTCTTTACAAAGCATGACAAATTAGTTGGTTCCACACATGTCACTACAAATACAACACTAACGTTCATTGGAAAGGGACAATTTGAAGCCGCCTATTAAAGCTCGTGCCCGTGTGCAGTGATATGTTCGTCGGTAACGCTGTGAATGAAACATGCACACAGCGGCCCACACAACATCGTAAGCTTACTATCGTGGTATTTGTACGTGCGTGGTACGTCCGTGATCGTATTTGAGTGCATAAGTTACCGCAGGCTACCACTACCAGTAACTCGCGGTTACTTGAAAAGCCGAGGGAAGCCTAAACTGAATTTTCCTGTAAACGTTTTAATTTTTCTTAAGGATGATAAATACCTTTTAGACACTTTCAGATTTTTATTTTTTTCTCAATTGAACATGTCCCAAACCCCAATAAAGTATACATTTTCTGAAAGCCCTGATATAGAGCTATCCGACCAAGCACAGTGCACGGTCATTATTTGCATAAGAGTCACGTGACAAGCGTTTTGCTGAACCTTCCAAAAACCGGTTTTCCCGGCCTTATGCGAACACGCTGCAAGATTTCCGGTTGGAATTTCTTCATTGACAAGCCTTGACAATATCCTTCAAAACCGTGTCTGCGATTTTTTCTCGGAGGCTCCATTCAAATTATATGACGTGATAATTAAAATTCCTTGAAAAGCACCTTCGTCCAACACCTTTAAGAGCGCATTAAAAAATAACAAAGGCATATAAAGGAAATCCCAGACACGGATTTTGAGTTCATTATGTTTCCAATGGACGGTGTGAATTTCAAGCAGCTAGTGTTTGTGAGCGCGAATTGACGAGGTGCCAAAGAAGGGTACTTCATTCACACATCGAATTCGAGAAAAACGCAAAAAACATGTTTTGATACTTCTACGCTACGGCATTTGATAATTAGACGTGCACGAGCCTCAACACGGCATACTTTGTTACCAAGTGATGATGTCGGCCGGGAATGACAGTTGTTCAGAGAAAAAAGTCCCAGGAAAATAAAATAAATCGCGGAAAACTACCAATTTTCGGAGCCTTAAGTGTCGACACATCGCCACAGCGAATGGCTTCAGTGGGAAAAACAATGACGTCAGCAGTCATAACTGATAGCGGGCGTGTCCTGAATTCATATGCAGATAAGCTTGTTTGTGTTCCCCAGATCACACTCCCCTCACTAGACTTGGTTCAAGTCTGTGATTTGTGAATGTTTGAGTGGAGTGAGAACGCAATGATTTGTATTTTGCTCTCATGTGAAACGCGCGCGTGAGTGGACGCGATGAGTAGGGTGAACGCGATGAGTGGAGTGAACGCTATACAGCGGAGTTTCACCCGGAATCACAGGTGAATCCGGCAGAAACTAACTCACTACTGCGCAGACGTGACGCATTCAAACGCTGGGAAAACCTGGCGTGAGCTTCCAAATTCCGGATAGGTTTGTACGAAATAGGAGAGACACAAGAGAAACTATTATAAATGATTTATTTTTTTTAAATTCACCGACTTGAACCAAGTCTATCCCCTCACAAGCTATATAGACATTGCAGAACCGTAGACTTGATAGCGTACTATCGCACTAATTGCAAAGTTAATTCTAGGACGCGCCGTTGCGCAATAAAATCTCGAATGGCCCTCATTTCTACGTTTGACGCGCCACTAAGGGCGCAACATTATATGAATGGGTCGATCACGCAGAGTTCACGTAGTTCATACATTCGCGCGCGATCGCGTAGCTCCCCCGAAGGTCATTACCTCAGTCATAGTGTGACATGTAAAACGATTCAGTTACCTATCAACCTTTGCAATTAAATACCCACTACAGCATATATGGTAGTACATAGGAAGCTGGGTAGAAAGGACTGATGTAGGGGCAACGGTGTATTGGAGCCGTACGCATGTGGCATGGCCGATGAATATAAAACAACGGCACTGGCCGCTGCGTAAAGGTGGAAAGCTAGTCGACACTCGGATTTTTAACGCCGGTATAGTTGATGAACCCAGGATGATCGGGCAGTCCCTTAAATTGAAGCGTTTGCAACGTCTACCGTCCATACAAACGAAACGTTGAACACTGCAAGGAAAACATCCATGATCGTTTTGAAGAGCAACACATTTTAGGTCGGACACATCTCGTTTTCCAGAGTAGCCAGGTCTTTGCATAGAACAACACCGCTGTGTAAAACCCTTTGGCCAGAACCAATGATCGTAAATTTGCTAATACATACGAGTTATGTTTAAAAGTTGATGTATCGATCACTTTATTTAGGTCGTACGGGTTACAGTGTCGTGCTATATCAGTGTATGAGTAGCCTAATTGTCGATGCGTGCAAATCGAGGGCCACTCTCGGAGAAATCCTACCGGTGCGCTAAGCTTTGATCATGATCGTTTCCACAGTCAAAATCACAGTCCTTAGCAATTTGTACAGTTGTTCAAGTCCGACATATCAATAATTCATCACATAAGTTACGTAAACAATTGAATCAAACCAAACGGTTTGCTGTTGCCATTATTGGGCCTGTTGCGTACGTACAAGGGACAACTTTGCAGTAGGCTTGGTTAGTTACGGGGCGCCCGATCTCTAGTATTCTCCTTTTCTTGACTTGATAGACTATTGTATTTTCTGCAGAAAATTCAAGGTTTTTACATGTGTGATGATGATGGCCCCCGATTTTCTAAAATGGCCCCCTTGGGACAGGAGTTGGGGCCAACAGTGGCCCGTTGTTTTTAAATCCTAGAATGAACACTGTGTAATTGTTTATCTAACATTGCGAAAAAGACGTCAACCACCGTAAAGCGGCGTGTGCAGGCTCCGACCAACCCTAAGCAAAGAGTGATAAAACGTCGCACTGCTGAGAAATCGTCGTTGACACGATGTCTTGACCACACTAAGAAAAATGACTTGCTCTCTGGTGTAGACTATGTCTGGAACTGTACGAATACTTGTTTATTGGACTAGGCTTCGACAAACATTTAATTACGGTTTATTGTTTACAGACGGAAGTAATCCTGGTGTTTGGAGAAGTCACAGCACGTCATTATGTAAATTAGCTAGTGCAACGCAACGTTGTGTCACTCAAGATGGATTATGGAAATAGCAATGCAAATGTGTCCACAATGTTTACAAAAGCTCCCCGATTTAACCGGGATAGCCACGTGCATTTGTTTTGATTTTTAAAAATCGTGAATTACACGGAAACCATTCCTTATCTTGAACTGGCGACACATCTCAATTCTGGGTCTTACTTCAAGGCGTATTCTCAGAGAATTTTGAAAATTTGACAGAAAAATGAACGATTTGGTATTTATCATCCTTAAAGTACATCACAGCAACTGGACTGCGAGTCTCCTCTTTGAAAATACATTCGCATTTACTCAATAAAATATATAGGTGAGTGACAAGGTTTTGAGAGGGTGTGCTACGTGCAACGTAGAAGAAGCTGCCCCAAGGCACCGTGTAATTTGTCTACTGTTTGCAAGCTGGTTTATCGCGATTCTTTGGGCACGCGACATGTTTTGTTTCCTTGTTTGAAAGGGTATCTCTAGAAGTGCGAGTTTAGCAGCTTCAGATAGCTTTCAGGTTTTTGTATTTTGTGCTGTTCGTAAAATGTGACTACGCTACATCATGAGACACAAACAATCGCAAAACAACCAATTCAAAGAAAAGTCAAATTGGACTCCACGAACAGCAAAAACTACAAAAACCTGAAAGCTATCTGAAGCTGCTTAACTCTCACTTCTAGAGATACCCTTTCAAACAAGGAAACAAAACATGTCGCGTGCCCAAAGAATCGCGATAAACTAGCTTGCAAACAATAGACAAATTACCATAAAAAACCCTTCGACAAGGGTCGGGTTTTCGTCTTTGTCAACACAAAAGATTACGTACACGAACGCCAAAGGCAATTACGCAACACTAAGTATTATACACAACTAGCCAGTGACGACACAGAACAAACAGTAAACAAAGTACACGAACTATTAAACAAAATGTACGAGTACAAACACATTGATCATGATACTTGTAAGTATCTTGATCCAGAAAACATAAAATCCGTACCCCGCAGTGGTACTTATTGCCTAAAAATTCACAAACCTCGGCAAAAATCTAAAAGACTCACTAATCAAAACAAAATTTACTGAAGTAAAGAAACATAGAACAAACAAACTGAACCACCAAACGGACTCACAACGAGACCCAAACGTTAATATACTTGCCTCGCTACTCGACGAGCAAGACCACTAAAATGCATTAAAATAATTTTTCACAAACACAAAAGAAAGAATCTTCACTGCGACTGATGAGAAACACACTCGGGTTTCGAAACGCAAGCGTCAAAGGCCACTCTATCAACTTGTAACACAATAGGTCCGGCTGTGTCTCGCCATAAGCTTTCCCACACAAACAATACATTACCGTACACACTAATCCAAACTTCCCTACAAATATCCGAGGCGAAACAAACATTTTTATTAAGACAAACAATCGGGTTAGAATGTAGGAACACATTTTTGAAACGAATCAAACACAAACTCGACAAAAAAACATTTTTGGATAGTTAGGTGGGGAGCCTCTTTCACACTTTTTACAATGAAACTTTTAATTTTAATTGTTTTCAAAGTCAACTATCCAAGAATTTTAAGAGGGGTTATCAAAAAGGCCAGAACAGCCAATTTTGACCAATCGGGTTCAAGAACCCGGGAAAGGTGTTAAAAGTGTGCGATAGATGTGTTTACGACATAAACATTACGAACCGTAGGATTAAGATAGGTATGAATAATCCAAACTGCCCAGTTTCTGTGTGGGGAAAAGTTGGAATGATGCTGCCAATGTCCATTCTGATTGGACGAGAGCTTATTCCACCGATGCTAAAATACTGATTTAGCACTGATAGTGGTGGTAAACGGGCCCCTAAACCAGCATTTTCGAAAATTGCCCGGTCGGTGCATTTGAACGTACTATCTAATCAATCCAAAGACCCTCGAGAAAAAACCGAAACAGTCCACTTTGTTTCAAAGACCGGAGACCGGATTTTGATACACAGATAAAGTGTGGGTCTGTAACTCACCTCTTGGTGTAAATAAGTTGGGATACATGATGAAAAACAGCTCTGAAGCAGCACATTCGGGGTGTGATGCACACAAATTAGAGCGACATAGCGCACCGTGAACTTTGTTTGATATTACGGGAGTCGAGACGCGATATATCCTACCGCTCTTTAAAATGAAAATAGTATTCATTCATACACAAATAAATTGACACTTCCTCACAGTAACGGTATGTCAGATATTCTTTACCAAAGTGTGGGCTGTAACAGATTAGGTGTCCTAACAATGTAGACCAAAAGTTCAAAATAACAATTGGATGACTCCTGGCGACTGAGACGAAAGTTGACATCAAATGCAACGAGCAGTGTCAGCGTCCAGCTCTCCCTGCATCTGGTAACACACTCTACACAAATGTTCATCACAGTTGTAGTCATCGCAAGTCTGGATCATTTCAAAACTGCTTATTTTCTGGTACAATTAACGTCAAAATTACCCATCAAAAATAGATCTTGTAACTTCACTGTGACACCTCAGGTGCAGCCAACGAACAATGCACTTTTAAAGGGGTCTTTACTATGACAAGATATATTGTGCACGACAAGTAATGTGAACTGACTAATTTTAAGTCATGAGGGTAATTAATTAGCTGTTCATAATTTGCCCTCCCACTGAAAACTTTTCGACTTGCCCTCCCTGTGATGAAAAAGTCTGTCCGTGAAAAAAATTCCCTGAAAACACCATGGCTCAACTTTCCCTGACCCTTTTAAAAGTAGCTCCCCCTCTCCTTGTTTTTCGCAAAGCCCTGTCCCCGGACAAGCAACCGATATCTGCCCTGCCCGACAAAAAAACTAAAATTTGCTCCCCTGCCACCTAAAAAAAATTCCCCTGCCAAAGCAAAATTATAATTTCCCCTGCCCTCAAACATTGCATCTGGAATAGCTTTTCGATGAATGGCTCCTTTGGCTGCACCTGACACCTCTGAATGTCGCGACGGTCGACGTATATCGTATACGCGTATGTGGTACAGAATGAGACAAATCTATTTTGAGTATGCCAAATAGCCAGGACTATTGTTCTTATGTAAATTTACGAAAATAATTGTTACTTTTTTTCTTTTGATTTGAATTCTTAACCCATTTTCTGTGTGACCGCAGCAAGTATTTTTTTGACAAGTATAGTGTTCGTGTTGCATGCGACATGCGATATGAACGTAATGCGGTTTATCGTACGATACTGTGTGACTGTACGTAATCCAAAATATAAAATGCTTGCCAAATATAAAAATGCTCGGTCTCCGGCGCAGAATTTCAGACGTTCGATCTCCCAGACGTCCGTTTCTGCATTTGGGGCTTAGAGTGATGAAAATACCCAAGTAAGACAACAAAGACACACAAGCAAGTTGATAATATATAATAGTAATAACCCCCGGATCGGCGAGTGCACAAGACCACTAATTCATTTCCCATAGGCCACCACAGTAGCGTTGAGCTCGATTTTCCTATTTTAAAACATTCAGCGGCACGAATCCTCTTAACAGGTGTTAGGTCAATGTCAGCTTGACTACTGATTGATTTTTCGTGTGGGCAAGTCCACGGAAATTTTGAGATAGCGATGAAAATAGCGCCCTCGGTGGTGTTTTGACAATTTCAGGCTTATTGTTATGATCTCTACTAGCCTAGAACTCCTCATATTACCACGAAATGCTTCAGCCATTATTCACAACAGTCTGCATTTTGATTCAGGCAGAAAAATATCTTTTCAAAAATTCTTGACGTTAAAGTTCAAACTAACAACATCCATGCAGATATCAAAACTTCAAGGTCTGCACTATTTTTCTTCCGAACTATCTTCGTTGGTAACGAACCCGGAAGTGAATTAGTGATCTTGTGCCAATATGGCACAAGACCACTAATTCATTTCCCATAGGCCACCACAGTAGCGTTGAGCTCCATTTTCCTATTTTAAAACATTCAGCGGCACGAATCCTCTAAACAGGTGTTAGGTCAATGTCAGCTTGACTACTGATTAATTTTTCGTGTGGGCAAGTCCGAGGAAATTTTGAGATAGCGATGAAAATAGCGCCCTCAGTGGTGTTTTTGACAAATTTCAGGCTTATTGTTATGATCTCTACTAGCCCTAGAACTCCTCATATTACCACGAAATGCTTCAGCCATTATTCACAACAGTCTGCATTTTGATTCAGGCAGAAAAATATCTTTTCAAAAATTCTTGACGTTAAAGTTCAAACTAAACAAGCATCCATGCAGATATCAAAACTTCAGGTCTGCACTATTTTTCTTCCGAACTATCTTCGCGGGTAACGAACCCGGAAGTGAATTAGTGATCTTGTGCCATATGTCGCGCATTGTACCAAAATCGAGTGTATACCCGACTGCGGCGGGGGTTATTGCTTAATTATTCGTGTTTTTTCTGCCACTTTTGGGGCTCATTTGAAGCCCATTGAGTAACAGAAGTATTAACCAGCATATTTTTATGAGAATCGCAAATGTTATTTTTCCCGAACGAGTTAATACGGGTATGCCTCCGTTTTGAACTTCGAATACCTGGAAATATTTGGTAACTAGCCTCTCTAATACTGAATTTTACACAATGAACTCTGGTTGTGTTCTTTGATTTCGAAATGGAATGTCTTCAAGTTCTACATAGAAAGTTTGCGCGTTTGGCCGTAATAAATTCACTTTTACGATATCACTTAGCTACCTTTATTTATTATTCAACCTTTACAGATGTGTGTAAGGGATTCCAATGTTACTACGTTGACTGTATACCCGAACATGCGAAGTGCGACGGAAAGTTAGATTGCGGAGGCAACGAACGGGAGGACGAAACGGATTGTGACTACGTTGGTACTCTATCTAGCTCATTGGAAGACGTCGAAATGCCAATTCAGAGTTGCAGTGTTGAAGAATTCAGATGCCTTAATGGTCCATGCGTGAACCGCAAGTGGATGTGTATCTACGATTTTGATCAGTATGGCTATCAAAGGGGATGTCGTGACGTCACCCATCTCAGGAATTGTGGTATGCTTTCGATGACCCTTTAGTAACTCATTATTTATTGATCTAGTAATTTATTAAATTATTTATATATTAAATATGTATTCTAATTATTTATTATTTTATTTTATGGGATCTATTTATTAATTTGATTTATTTAATTATTTATTTATTTATTTATTTATTTGGTTTGTATGTTTGTTTGTTTGTTTGTTGTACTTTTGGGTTACTCATCAGATTATATAAGGAGGCATTAAAAGCTCTATAACTTCTACTCTTGATTTATCTTCCATAATTGTCGTTGTGTTTTTTTCATTTGCATCAAATTTTATCAAAATATCGCCTGTTTTTAATTTTTCAGAACAACTTATACGGGCGTAACTCTCAACGTTATACATTGACTATAATTTCTTTGCAAGTGTTAAATTTCATATTTCTGACAAAGTATTAAGTTCAAGGCCGGCACTTTGCATTCGAGAATAATTAAAATAATAACAAGGGAAAACTTTATTAAAATTGCATTAAGGTATGCCGCTATTGTCCATAACTGTCTTCTTCACAACGAAAGAAGAACATATGATTTGGAGCAAAGCGAACGTCTAGAAAAATAAATTGCCTATCTATCTTTACCATTGTTTTTCAGAACTTTTCAATTGTCGTGATGATATGTTTAAGTGTCCTGATGCCTACTGTATACCGCTCCATAGGCGATGTGATGGTATTTTTGACTGTCCACGAGGCTCTGATGAAGAGAACTGTGTAAGTGATTTAAGTTGAAGTGCAAATCACGATATCGTTTGAATGGTGTCATTAGGGAGACCGATTTCCGTCGACCAAAATACCACAAATTATTTAATGCAATCGTGTCAACTTTTCCAGTGTGAGATTCCTTATTTTTCCTGTGAGACGAAAATCAGTAGTTGATTTACTGTTTCATTCCGGAAAGAGATTAGAATTCTTGCAATCTTTGCTGGAGCGTACATTTAACTTTCTGGTTGCAGTTTTATACTTCTTTCTTGTTGAAACCTTCTACTCGTAATACCTATTGAATATCAAATGGTTCTTTTGTTATAATTCATGCACCCATATATTAAGTTCTATCGATGAAAATAGATGAATTTTCCGAGAGATGAACTGCAACAAAGTAAGTTATTTTACGACTATAACGAATGGAATTTGATAAACGTCAGACGTCATCTAAAAGAGAGCAAGATGCGCGGAAATTGATGATGTAGTAATCATCTTATTATTCCATCATCTTAGCCATTATAACCTTTTCAAAATACACAGTCGCATAAGCCTTAACGAGTTTGTTTTCCTCTATGAACGCAGGAGTTTACCAGTGTCCAGGACATTATCGTTGTCATAGAGAGCAAAACTGTGTACCCGTATCTCAGAAATGCGATGGCGTCAAACAGTGTCGGCACGGGGATGATGAGCTGCTATGTGGTAAGGTGCTGTCACTTTGTCATGTCGAAGGAAAGGGCCGGAGTAGGCCGGACAAGCCTAGTATAGTCTTTTTCAAATAAGAGCAGCGCAGATGCTCACACCCCCAATCGGATGAGATTCCTGTACACTTCAATGTCACAAAATGTTTCAATTTTCCATTACAAATGTGACATGTCCCCTTTTCTTTCAGGTCTTATCTGCCCCTCGGAGTGTACTTGTCATGGATCTGTTATTGATTGTGCATACCAGTCGATGAGTTCCTTTCCATTGTTTAATGGCCAGGACATCAAGAAACTGTGAGTCTCCATACCCTTGCACCGTTCTTCTAGGCAACATTAATCAAGTTATTGTTACTTCATTAATTACCTCAACCCCTTTGTCGATGGATCAATTTTGACTCGTTATTTTCGTGAAATAATCAGCCTAACTTAATTTTTTGTTAAAATCGATAGCGCAAGAGGGAGATAATTGTGTACATACTATTTCAACAACTGTGCTCATGGCGTGTTACAACCAACGAATCTGATCTTTAAAGAAAAGTTGCATCATTAAATTATCATACATTCAGATGTTCTGTCTTTTTCCACCAGGAACATGACCGGAAACGACGTAGATGTTACGCAAGTCGATTTCCGCTATTTTCAATTACTGGGAGAACTGTAAGTAGTGAATAGTATACCTATTACATTTCTATTTTATCCCCATGTTTTCAGATCACCATAATTTCGAATCACCTTGCCTTCAAATGTGTGTTTTAGGATAACATTTTCTTTCAAATCATCATCTTCAAGTTTTCAAATCACCATATAAACTGAATTCACCATATCACCATGTTTTCAAATCATCGTGTTTTCGAATCATCAGGTTTTCAAATCACCTGTTTTCAAATAACCATATTTTGATCTAGCCAAGTTGTCAAATCACCAGGATTTCAGATCACTATATTTTCAAGTTACCATGTGTTAAAGTCACCATGTTTTCAAATGACATGTTTTAAGTCACAATTTCAATTATTATTTCTTGTTTAATCTACTGGCTGTGAATTACTCCAGCCAAAGCCTAACACTGCACTAATTTGCCCCAAAACGGAAGTGATTTTTATGTGTAATATGCAAGTTGTGTCTTTCTAAACTTTTTTTCAGAGATCTTTCAAATAATTCAATAACTGAGATACGCCCAAGACAATTTGAATTCCTGAAAAACCTGTACTTGTTGTAAGTATGCCCATTAATAGGTAGCATAACATTTCCACTTCTGAAAAGCTGACATTAGCTAAATGAGTAATTATTAATTGACAAAAATGATAACGTTTTAGGACATTTTCATCACTTTTCAGCTTTATCAAATAGGTGCATACTGTCATTGCTTTCCCTATAATATGTTGAAGTAAACAGTATAAGCATGGCAACCTGTTTCTAGCTCTGTTATTGTCAACATACAAAATCTTATCCATACTGTACAGACACACAGACTATGTTAGAAAGTTGAATCCACTTATATATCGAAGTATACAGATGTCCTCGTGGGAAATTACAGTGCTCAATGCAAAAGCAGAGCGTTATAAATAATTAACAGATTACTTCAAGTACAAAGTAATGAAATCTATTACTTAAGTTTCATGCATCTTGCAATCCTCAGATACAGTGAAAGGATTACTAGCTCGACACTCTTACATATATGATTGGGACGAACCATTCTATTTGTAGGTAGTGTTAAAATTCGATAAATAATATTTGTTTTGGTGGCGACATTTTGAAACCAACTCAGAGCGTTTGTTTAACAGTGTAGATTTGTCAGCATTGATAATGTGCAGCTTTTCTGATATACAAAGATTACATCGTTTGTTCATGTTAGAGTAGCTCAATGCTTTATCAATGATTGACCATGAAATGTCAAAGTCTTGTCCCTTATTTCTTAAGTTCCATACAAATTTTGACAACTCGGTGTCGTTTTTGTATCTCTCGTTACGGAACGATTTCATGTGATTAGTGTAGCGCGTCTTGAAGGTGTTATCAGTGAGGCCGATATAAACCCTCTCTTCTCCGTTGTTCTCCGTTGATACTTTGGCCTTGTACACCACGCCTTTGACTTGACAGTTACCCTTCGAGGGTCATGCCGACTTAACCCTGCAATTGCAATCAGCTGGTTGATCCTTATGCTGTTTTCCGGTGATTACCCTCTTGTTGTGCGATTTGATTATACTTGCCATATTCCTCATACAGCTACAGCTCACTTTAATTGTGTTTCTGTTGAAGATCTTGTGAAGTTTAGACCTTTGAAAGTTTATCGACCAGTTGAGAATATTCCCTTTGGAAAATATTATCGACAAGTTGGAGAAATTTCCTGCCGATGTTTGTTTCCACGTTCTTGCTGAAAGGGGGGTTGAACCACGTGATATGACGCTTCCTGTTATTGCTTCTCCTCGCTGATTGGTTGGTCTTGGTGAATTCAATTTGTTCGGTGTAACCGCTTGCTTTTAGCGCTGTATTGTATTGCCCTTTGTATTTATCAAAGATGCCCTTATCACTAGATATTGTTGAGATGCGTTTGCTTATTGCATCAGGTATGTGTTTAATAATAGCTGGCGGGTGATTAGACTGCTTATGGACATACATTGTTCGGTCGTTTGGTTTACGATACGGGTAGAACTTGCCGTCGTTCAGATTAAATGTCACATCCAAGAAGTTTGTAATCTTCTGGTTTGTCTCGATCGTGATTTTCAGGCCAATGTCACGAAATATCTTTGTGATTTCCTTTCTGATCTTATCCGCCTTGCTGGCCGTGATATTTTTGAGTACACCAAGCCCGTCATCCCGGTATAAGCCGATATGATTCTTATCATACTTTTTGGCGAGTGTGTTAAGTATATACAGACCCACCAGTTCGCATATTTCAGCACCATCGAAGCTGCCCATCGCCACATCGAATAAATCCTTATTCTCTCTTTTAATCCAGGGTGTTATGTCGTCAAAAAGGAGGGTCTTCCTCGAGTGCATTATGATATCAACCACTTCATCAGAAATTGAAGTATATTCTCTCGCAAAATCAATCGATTTACGCAAGAGATCTTCTGAGATAGATGGATAGAAGTTGACGATGTCAAATGTAATGAATCTACATTTTGATTACCTTGTATCCCCTTGAGCCAGTCAATGACAGCTGATGAATTCCTCCATTGGATCACACACGTAATCTAATATCATTGTTGATTGTGTCAAGTATTGTTTACTTACTTTGCCCATCTCGCTCTTGGTCGGATTAATAAGTCTACATTTTGAGCTGCTCATGAAGTTGTCTTTGAAGTCTTTTAATGTAATGAAGGCCTGAAGCTTAGCAAGTGTGTCCATCCTTTCTGCAATATTGAATTCACTTGCTATTTCCTTCGCCTCGCTATTAATTTCGTTGTAAACACTGTCGTTCGCTAACTTGATGACTTTGTTATGTTGTCACGTAACATCTTCTGATAACAATCAGCACTAACCTTGTAGAAGTTACGTGTCTTGTCGGCAGGGACAAAAATCTTCCCCGATTTCTTGATTTCGCGGATGTCAGATTTGAGTTTACTTTGGAAGTTGTCATTCACTTTCCTGAATTTGATATTTTCCACCAAGTTTAACACAGCCTCCTAAAAGGGTCTCAATTCTTCGACCTGCGGTGGTTGCTTTCTCGATCTAAATCCATATTTGCCATCAAAATTCCGCTGGTCGTCACTATCGTCCTTCTTGTTCTTGTTAATATAAGCCCACCTAATATTTCCAAAAAAGCTGTCAACCATCGCAATAAACTGTATCATGTAGGCTTTGATCGATGGCATTGGTATGCTCTTCATAGAGTAGTCGAAGCTAATTCTCTCCATACTTGATGTAGATCCCAGGTAGACAAGAGTGCTCAACCAATAAAATTAGGAGCCCGTAATATCGAAGTATACAGTTGAGTTTTTGTCCCTGCCGACGAGACACGTAACTTCTACAAGGTTAGTGCTGATTGTTATCAGAAGATGTTACGTGACAACATAACAAAGTCATACAAGTTAGCTAACGACAGCGTTTACGACGAAATTAATAGTGAGGCGAAGGAAATAGCAAATGAACTCAATATTGCAGATAGGATGGACACACTCGCTAAGCGCCAGGCCTTCATTACATTGAAAGACCACAAAGACAACTTCATGAACAATCCAACATGTAGACTTATTAACCCGACCAAAAGCGAGATGGGCAAAGTAAGTAAACAATTACTTGACGCAATCAACAATGATATTAGATTACGTACGTGTGTGAACCAATGGAGGAATTCATCAGCTGTCATTGACTGGTTCAAGGGGATACGAGGTAAATCAAAATGTAGATTCATTACATTTGACATCGTCAACTTCTATCCATCTATCTCAGAAGATCTCTTGCGTAAATCGATTGATTTTGCGAGAGAATATACTTCAATTTCTGATGAAGTGGTTGATATCATAATGCACTCGAGGAAGACCCTCCTTTTTGACGACATAACACCCTGGATTAAAAGAGAGAATAAGGAATAACGATTTATTCGATGTAGCGATGGGCAGCTTCGATGGTGCTGAAATATGCGAATGGTGGGTCTGTATATACTTAACACACTCGCCAAAAAGTATGATAAGAATCATATCGGCTTATACCGGGATGACGGGCTTGGTGTACTCAAAAATATCACGGCCAGCAAGGCGGATAAGATCAGAAAGGAAATCACAAAGATATTTCGTGACATTGGCCTGAAAATCACGATCGAGACAAACCAGAAGATTACAAACTTCTTGGATGTGACATTTAATCTGAACGACGGCAAGTTCTACCCGTATCGTAAACCAAACGACCAAACAATGTATGTCCATAAGCAGTCTAATCACCCGCCGACTATTATTAATCACATACCTGATGCAATAAGCAAACGCATCTCAACAATATCTAGTGATAAGGGCATCTTTGATAAATACAAAGGGCGATACAATACAGCGCTAAAAGCAAGCGGTTACACCGAACAAATTGAATTCACCAAGACCAACCAATCAGCGAGGAGAAGCAATAACAGGAAGCGTCATATCACGTGGTTCAACCCCCCTTTCAGCAAGAACGTGGAAACTAACATCGGCAGGAAATTTCTCCAACTTGTCGATAAATATTTTCCAAAGGGGTCTAAACTACACAAGATCTTCAACAGAAACACAATTAAAGTGAGCTATAGCTGTATGAAGAATATGGCAAGTATAATCAAATCGCACAATAAGAGGGTAATCACCGGAAAACAGCGTAAGGATCAACCAGCTGATTGCAATTGCAGGGTTAAGTCGGCATGCCCCTCGAAGGGTAACTGTCAAGTCAAAGGCGTGGTGTACAAGGCCAAAGTATCAACGGAGACAACGAGAAGAGAGGGTTTATATCGGCCTCACTGATAACACCTTCAAGACGCGCTACACTAATCACATGAAATCGTTCCGTAACGAGAGATACAAGAACGATACCGAGTTGTCAAAATTTGTATGGAACTTAACAAATAAGGGACAAGATTTGACATTTCATGGTCAATGATTGATAAAGCATTGAGCTACTCTAACATGAACAAACGATGTAATCTTTGTATATCAGAAAAGCTGCACATTATCAATGCTGACAAATCTACACTGTTAAACAAACGCTCTGAGTTGGTTTCAAAATGTCGCCACCAAAACAAATATTATTTATCGAATTTTAACACTACCTACAAATAGAATGGTTCCTCCCAATCATATATGTAAGAGTGTCGGGCTAGTAATCCTTTCACTCTATCTGAGGATTGCAAGATGCATGAAACTTGAGTAATAGATTTCATTACTTTGTACTTGAAGTAATCTGTTTATTTATTTATATATATATATATATATATATATATATATATATATATATATATATATATATATATATATATATATTGTTAAATACTTAGAAGGAGAACAAGACAGAATACATAACAAACAGAACATAAAATGTTAAGATACATTATTTACATACCACGAAAGGTTAATGAGAAGGACATGAAGATGTATTTCCTAGTTTATGTTGCTATGGATTAATCTAAATTTACGTCACATCCATCTAAGATTTTCCCTTGTGGATAATTTCGCATGTGGTGTTATAGTAATGATGTTAGAGAGAATTATCGGCAATTGTGTGGCTCAATCTACAATTCTTCTTTGGTGTAAATTTGGAATATCAAGACGTGATTTATGGGTTAATCATCACGAGCGACCATACCAACGTTGATTTCAATTAACCACTTTTGCCAACTCTGTCCTTAATTTTTATGAATTTTAGAAACCTTGGAGCTAACAGAATACGTACTATCGAAGCAAATACATTTTACGGACTGCAAAATCTTCGAGTGCTGTAAGTATAGAGTCGATTAGATCGTGTCGTTCTCAATAAATTTACATCTTAGCCTAGAGTTAAAGACGTCAATTCGCCGGGTTTAAAAATAACTTTGTGATAATTGAAATTCTGGTTTTCTTGAAGGAATTGTAGTAGCTTACATCAGGCGCAACTTACCACAGGTCATATTCTGTAAACATCCCTGGCAACAATTCTTAGAATGAGAGATAGAAAACTATTACCTGATGGAGAATTTTTAGCCAAAGGCCTCCTGAGAAACTTTTACCCGATTTCTTTAGTAACAAAGAATACACATTTAGTCAACACAAACAGCAGATCAGCAAAGTGTTGTAGGAATTTTACTTTCTCAGTACTTGTCCCCTGGGCAAATTCTGCCTAGAAGGCATTGGCAGGGTAGCGTAGTCTCAGTGCTCTGGATGTTTATTATTGCTATGAAGCAAACAAATGTCACGAATGTGAGATTCTTGATGTAGACCACGGGCACTCTGTTGTTCTGAATACGAACTTTGATGATAACTGTGTAAGAAATTTATAACAGAATGCCGTTCAGATTGAAATGCCGACTTAGCTACAAAATCAGATCAAGGTCGGACGCGTCTACGTGAACGTCACAAGCGACCACATCAACCGCATTCTTTCGATGCGAAACGCCGCGGCGGAACGACACGCGCATATATACGCGTACTATACGTACGCTCGCGCGACCTGCGCTGTGTCGTTTCACATAGGCCAAAGTAATTAAGGATAAGTACGCCGAATTCCAACGCGCACGTATTTCCGCGCATTTAACCCTCTAGCTCCACGTAAAATTGTGGTGTTTACCAGTCGGCCATAATAAAAGTTTCACCGAAGTGCAGCTGGCTGCAGCCAACATGAACAGATCTCGTTGGGGTGGAAAATTTTGCTCGAAAACAGAGCTGAAACGACGCAAAAATGTTTCCAAGGCGACCATTGAGCGGTTTGAGAAGAACTCAGTTGATTCACATTCACCAGCGAGAAATGTGGGAACATCGGAGGCGACATCAGATGCTCGTGAACCTTGGTCTTCGCCACGAGACACCGACGATACTGAATACGAAGCCTTGATTCCTCCAACTATTCAGCAAATACCGTGGTATGAAGGCGTTAGACTGGTGAATTTGGGAGTGCTTGCCAGAGGATTAGATGCTTGCAATGTTTGCCATGAACACCTGCGTCTGACACAGTGTCAATCTGAAACCAAGTACGGCGGTGGCAGCGTTCTCCATATACCCTGTGACCAATGCGGTTCTATAAATAATGTATATACGAGTAAAACCCATCGGAAAGTTGAGCTGAGCCGTGGTATGCAGGCTTTTGACGTCAACGCCAAAATTGCCACAGGTACGTGCCTATTTTGGTCATATTGAGATTACGTACGGGGAAACGTTGTAACATACGTTTTTACATGTTTCATTTGTGTTCAGTGTGATAACAGCCCAGTACCAGGCGCGAGACCACTACACAAATAGTAAACATGGTCGTCACATTTGGTTTTCTCTGTCGGTTGATCATTTCACCAGTGTCCTATTACATCTGTCACCACTTACAGTTTCTGAAAATTTTTATTCTTAGTGAACAAGCTGAGGTTCATACAATGTAGCTGCAATAATTATTATCCTGTTGGGATTGTTTTGACCGTGGCATGGCGCTCATTACTTCCGTAACGCCTATTAGATAGGAAAGCCACAGTCAAAACAGTCGCTGTGGGCTCAGAAAATGCAGCTACTAATAAATGACATGTTGATATCTAAAACCTAAAACCTGACTACAATACTTCCACTTCCCCATTTCTCCCGTTTCGTAGTTATTGCTGCTAAAATATATTTTGTGTATGCACAATAACCTAACATATACTTACTGTTTATTTCAAAATTTTAAGATAGATTTTCAAATTGAACTTGAACATTGAGATACATATACCAAAGGGGCCCTTCATGAAATTTTGCTAGTAAAATAACGTCTCATTTGTGTCCTTTTTTCACTCATTTTTATAGGTATGATCACCGCAGGGATTGGAGAACGTCATCTCAATCAGATGCTGTCATCAATTTCTGTACCAACCATACATCATAAGACATTAAAACGCAAAGAGAGAGAAGTTGGAGAATCAATTTTGAAAGTTGCAAACCAGTCATGTAAACAAGCTATATCAGATGAGATGTGTGCATCAAAGAAACCAAGGTAGGAATGTCTGATATCCAAGTCATTGTTTTATATTTCATCAATAATCCACAATTATTACCCAGAAGAGGTTGGATTTATACAAGATTTGGGTTTAGTTGGTGACATATAGCAGTAGCCCAGTCGATATTTGAGTATTGTTTGTAACTTTTCCCGATTCAAGTTTGGTAATATGCCCAGGTGAATATTTTTAATCAAATGTGTATGAATGGTGTTGGTATTTCTAAAAGTAACCAGTAAAATAACTGGGTGCCCTGACTAGTAACATTTAACAATAAACTGGTCATGTGAGAGTTCTGATATATGTACATACGGAAGTTTTTCACAATTATTTTTCAGTTGAACCAGTTTTTAGCACCATTTAGTACACAACTCGTCAAAATTTATCTCTTTCAGAAAGCATACCCTCTTTGTAACATTGTAATTCAACAAATAACAGCATACATTTTGTCATTGACAGTATGTTAAATATACTTATCATTATTAAAGAAAAGTATATATTTTGTTGATGTAATATTATGTTTCTTTTTAGGATTGATGTGTCGTATGATGGAGGATGGCAAAAGAGGGGCAGCGGGAGAGAATATAAGAGTTTGTCAGGTGAATATCTTGGGTACTTTTAAGTGTTATTACTAGTGCCATATTTTCATTTCATCAGTATATTACATATTACATATGTTGGTTAAATTCTAATGAGACATTTCATCAAAGCTCAGTTCTAAACAGCAGAAAGGCTTTGCCAGACTTAGCAAACTACAGGTTAGCCTGGCTATTTTCATTGTGACTAGTCATGACATTCAGTGAAAAAGCTCTGAAGTATTACTAATGAATGGTTTGAAAACTGTAAGTGATCTAGTTTAATTTTTTTTTCATTAATACAGTGAGCTTTTGTATTTGTACATAGGGCATGGTACACTGATAGGTAGACAGACAGGAAAGGTCTTGGCATATAGCACAAGGTGTAAGCAATGCAGAGTGTGTGACTGTGCTAGGAAGGCAGGAAAGAAAGTCAGGAAACATCAATGTCATAGAAACTGGGCAGGTAGTGCCAGGCCATGGAAGCAAGTATAGCTGTAGAAACAGTAAAAGAAGTAGAGGAGATGGTTAAAATTGATAGCGTGACTATGGATGATGATAGTACTACAATAGCTAAACTACACACAGAAGTTAGAGAAGATATAGTAAAACACAAAGACAATAACCATGTAAAGAAAGGTTTTGCAGACAAGCTTTATAAATTAAAAGCAGAAAAATCCTATAGTCAGCTGTCAACAAAAGTTATAGGCTATCTACAGAAGTGTTTCAGTTATGCCTTGAGTCAAAACAGTAGTAGTGTGAGTGATCTGGAAAAGAACCTTAAAGCAATTGTTCCCCATGCATTTGGTGACCATGTTTACTGTGATTCAAGGTGGTGCCAATTCATGAAGGATCCAGCTCAGTATAAGCATAGAAGCCTCCCATATGGTAAAGACTTGTGTGGTGAAGATCTTCGGAAGGACTTAGACAGAGTCTTGAATGTGTACATTGTGAACTCTAGTGATCTTGTCAGAATTGGTTCATCACAAGGGAATGAAAGTTTAAATATGGTTATTGCTTCAAAAGCTCCAAAGGCAAAACACTACAGTGGATCAAACAGCTTTAATTTCCGAGTGGCAGCAGCAGTTGCACAGAAGAATTTAGGGCACACTTACGTTAGTCAGGTTGGTACGATAAAAGTATACTAGTGAAAAATCAAGTTGGCAAAATCAAAGTACACACCCGGAAGCTACATCATTGAGATCATGAAGAAAGATCAACTACATCTCGTTGTCATAACTCATTGTTTCTTCTTGATTGCAGGTTCACAAAGAAAATTTACTATCGCCTAGTAGAACATGCCAAATTTATGGTGCCAAATTGGATAGGAAAACTCAAAAAGTGAATGACAGAGCTAAGACTAAAAAAGGAAAGTTAGAGAGACTCCAGGTATGTTGACAATGAAAGTTACAAAATAAAACAAGAAGGATGTCACTAGCACAGACCATAAAATATGTATAGATATATTGAATGAAGTGATTTGTTTTGACATGAACCTATGGATCTGACATGATTGATCAATGCTCATAAATATAGGCAGGCCTAAACACACATAAATGCACACATACATACATACATACATACCGGTACATACATGCATACATTCATTGAAAATAGATACACACACACTCTTACACATACATAATATTATATTTATTGGAAATTGATCCCGTGTTTGAACCACTAATGTTGATAAGTAATCAGTTCTTACCATGGCATGTTCAATTGTGTTTCTTATCTACTTAAGCGAAAAGAGAAAAGAGCCCAGAAGACGGCTGCCACTGAAGTACGAGAAGGGAGTACGTATGAAAAGGGTGTTGGGTTGTCCATGTCATCAGAGCAATGCAAGAATGAGATTCCGGAGCCTGTCTTACCACCTGATTCTGTATCACTGTCTGAAGGATCATATACTCGTGTCGTCTTTGATATAGAAACTACATCAGCATGTGAGTACCATGTGTAATATGACATAAGTCCACAACCTCAGCATGCAATCTGCACCCGTACTTCACAAGCAAAGCAAGTGAAGGTACAGCAGAATACACATATCACTTGTGACTGTTGGTGCAAAGTGAGTTCATATTGTATCAGTTCCCGAGTTCTTTCACTGTGAGTTTTACTGCAACCCTAATATTGAACCAGACACCTATATTAGTAAATCCTTGTCAGTTTCCCTACCAATATTCTTATCTTCCTAATCCAAGGAACATACTGAGGAACTTTGATCAGTGCCTTTGTTATCTTCCTTCAATCTCCCACTTTGTCCTTTCTCTATGTAGTGGAAACGCTGTAGGGAGACTGGATGTAAACAAAGCACAGCAGGGGCTGTTTGATGTAAACACTGATCAAAGTTTATCTTTTTGTAGGAAGATAGGAACATTGCCTGGAATATTGATAGGGACTTATCAAGTTTGGTATCCAGTCCAATTTTTGCACTTGCAGTAAAAGGGATCAGTGGTATGAGAAATCTGTAACGACAGCACGTTTTGATCATACATTTTGGGCATTTGTGTTCTGTGGTTTTCTGTTTGACACCATAGAGTATCCTGAAAAGCCAAGTGTTTAGCATAGTAAAATTTTATTTTCAAAATTATTTCCCCCGTATGATTTAATTGTGTAATCTGTCATGATGCTACAGAAATCAAGTGTTAGCACAGTTTTGGATAAATTGAGATATGATTTTAGCCAAAACCTCTTACTATCTGTCATAAATGAAAAATTAGGCTAATTTCTCATGTTTACATATTTATTCTATTTCAGATTCAACTGCAGAAATCACCCAGATTGCAGCTGTGTCAGGAGATTACCAGTTCAGCCAGTACATTTTGCCAAAACAGCCAATTTGTCGTATTGCAAGTGAAAAAAACTCGCCTTATTGTAAAAAGTGGTAAATTGTGCTATGAAGGAAAACCAGTTCCTACAGTTCCTAAGCAAACATGCTTGGAAAGTTTTATAGAGTTCATCTGTAAATTTGAGAATCCAATTTTAGTTGCACACAATGCTCGATCGTTTGATTGTAGATATTTGTTGCAAGCTATGAATGAATGCTCCTTGACAGATCAGTTTGTAGCAAATGTTTGTGGATTCGTTGATTCATTACCAGTGTTCAGATCACTATACCCTGACAGAGCATCATATTCCCAAGAAAGTCTTGTAAATGACTATGTAGGGCAGGATTATGAAGCACACAATGCTGTAGCTGATGTTTTCATGTTACAGAAATTATTGAAAGTATGTCAGGTTTCATTGTCAATGATGATTGAAAAGAGTTTTACATCACACTGGATGATCCAATATCTCACTTTCAAAAACCAACAATCAACTAATTACAAAACTCTGATCACTCTTGTAAATAATAAAGTTTTAAGTGAGTCGATGGCAAAAAGAGTGGCAGGATCTGGACTTAATTACAGCCATCTTTACACAACATACCAGAGAGGTGGATTAGATAGCTTAAGACAGTTGTTTACTGAAGAAACTTCCAATGGTTGTGTAAGAGTAACAAAATCATCCCGTATAATGAACAGTGTCTTTGAGTTTTTTAACTCGTCTGTCAATGACAATGTTTGAAATGTGTGGTTTACAATGAATAATAATTTCTGAATGACTTTACATGTATAAGCTGTGATAAATTACATACAGGGTATTTCATTATGGTTCAGGAATTTGTACCAAATATTGCATTTGATACACATAACAAAAATACTATGAAAATAGCCAAAGTAGAGGCTAATGTAGCTTTAATGAATTTTAGTCATACCGGAAACATTAGGTACAAAAATGGAAAGCTGACCACAGTAAATAATGAATGCATTGTACTTACCTGTGTAAAGATTATGCCAAAGTTTTTCTTTGTGTGAAATATTACTATTAATAATTTAGAGTCTTGTATTTTGGCCATACATACTGCATTGGATATAGTTAAAGTAGATATTCAAGGGATCAGAGTAGATCATCATTGTCATATACATGTGCAATACAGAGGATTATCTTTTTGAACGTAAGTCTATGCAAGTGTATGTATTAAATAAATGTGAGTTGTTCATGAAACACTCAATTTATGTTCGGTTTACTGCATTTTATTGTTCTTTGTCTTTTATTTCTATATCATAATACGGTATGTAGATCCTGTCGATGCAGTTCACCTTTTCACATCAAAACAAACTAATTTTTAAAGGGACATAACACTGATCCAGTTTTTTGTCCTGCTCTGTTTAGCATGCTAAATACCTTGTATTCTGTTTGTCAATACAGCCTGTACATATATAATTCTTATTGCATTGTTGAACTGAATTCTAGTCTGGACTTGAATTCAGTTGTCAACAACAACAACAATAATAATGATGATGATGATGTTGATGACTGTCTAAATATAGAGTGTATTGATGAGTTAAAGAGTATTTCATTATTCGTCAAGGATTTGAATCAGAAACTGCAGTTGTTACACAGAATAAAAACACTGAAAGAAAAACCAGAACTTACGCAGAAATGGAACTTTATTTAAAAATTTGAATAATGCTTGTGAAATTCATCTACCATGCCCGCCATAAAGTCATTCCAGTTTATCAAATGTAGAAACTTTTCAGACAACATAGCCCATGCCTATGAATATAAACAGGCTAGGTTATACCCTAATGACCAAAGCAAATGATGAGTAGCCTGGGGGGTCCATAGAATAACCTGATCTGACAGGTTACCAGTACACAAAATGGCAAAAAAACTGTTCCTGTTTAAAATCAACAATGTCCATAAGATTTATTTTGATGTTATATTTTGATGACACCCATGACCTTTGACATCCGAGTCTAGGACCCCTAAGTTAGTGATATTTTTGAACAGGAACAGCTGAATCTAGCTGTTGCCAGCTAAAGCGCAGCTTCTATAATGGTATAAAAGTTCATTTACCGAAAAAACTAGCATGGTGACCATCATTTTTTAAAAAGTCATAGTGATCATATTTAATCTTACTATAACTTGGCCAAGTTTAATCAAATTGACATGATTTTTGAGGTAAGTATAAAAGTTTCAAAAGCAGGGAATTTATGAAAATATGATATTAAAACTTTTTTGATGATTTATTAATTTCTGAATAGATTACATATCTTAATTATACAAATTTTGTGCCTTGGAGAAGGAGTACTGTCGATTTATTTCTTTATTTTCACTTTTCTGAATGTAAAAGTGAGTTTCAGAATACATTTTCAAAGTAAAGGTAGATTTTCGATTGCTAGGGAGCCTTTTTTTTTGAGGAACGTTTCCATGGAAACGAGCATGGTGACCCCTGTTTTTTATTTCATTTTTTAAGTTCTCTGAAACATGAAAGAATTTCCATGCAAAGTTTCAAGAAACTGACATGATTTTTAAATTTCTATGAATTTGTAGCACTTATTCCTTAATTCTATGTTTTGCATCCACTCTAAATGGAAAAGGTACGCGTCTAAGCGGCTTAAAAACACACACAAGAAAATTAACACAATGTAATTTGATTGCAGCAAATAAAAAATTGTAACAAAATTTTAGTTCAGAAAAGCTAAGCCGCGACTTTGGATGTTCGAACGTCGCAAAATACGCTAATATCAGAATATAGCAAATGCCGCTCTGTGTTTTTGTCATGCGCAGAAGAAAGGACATATTTTTTTATTCTCTTCGTAGTAAAACCTTCCAATATAATATTCCAAAGAAGAACATTTAAGTTTTTATTTTTAGTTTTAGTGAAAGCCTTTCAAAAGAATCCGAAAGATTTTTTCTTAATGTGCATTTCTTTTACTCAGTCTGTTTTGGTTGTACTGAACGTGGACAAGCCTGGCAGGTCAACGGTTGCAATTTCACATGTTTTCTTTGTTTTCATTCTATATTTTACTTTCTATCGTCAGTGAGTTACATTGCAAAAATAAAAAAATTGTTTACCATTTGCGGACGTTTTAGAGGGTAATAGTATCTGTCCCCCCTGTCCCTCCTTTTTTTGTAACGCACGTCGTCAGGTTCCATATTCATATGAGCAAACCCTTGTATATATATACATTTCTGAGGCCAGGACAGCAGACGACAGTTCAGAGGCCTCGCGGTCGTTGCGTTCACGTTCCATTCCAGCCACCGCGCTCACGTACCATCGTCATTCTCCGCCGCACTTAAAATACGCGCTTCATAATTGCGGTAAATACGCGCCGGTAAGAAATCTGCCGTGCATGCCGCGGTGAAGAATGACCGGGTGTGAGAGAAAGAATAATCACTTTGGTGAACCAGCAGAATGGGACTGTTTCTTTTGTATCAATAATACCTCATTTTTGTTGAGGCTTTTATTTTTTTAAATCACGATGTTAGTTCTCCAGCGGCAACTAAAATACGAAATCATGTTTATACGCTTATACACCATCATTTAAAAACAACAAAATGCCCGTGTAGACGAAATACTTGCACCATTACATGATCCATTATGGCAAGTGGCGAGAGAACATTTAATTATATGTATTTGCATTTTCTTCGCAGAAATTTAACCGGAAACAACATTGTTTTATTAACAATGAGGCGTTTACAGATCTATATAATCTTCACATACTGTAAGTATAAAGGTCATCATCTATAGTGTTGCTTCGAAATATTCTTTTACGACAAGATTACACTATTCTCTTGTCAATAGTAAAAGATCATTATTATTAGTTTCAATACTAATTTTAAACATGTGCAAATGATAGTCTTAAAAATCAAGCATCAAGCAATCCGTACACTGTCATGATAAGCTAAAGTAATTCATAATTTTTATTGCGATATTTCAAAAAATGTGAATCGAGAGTAACAAAGCGTTTGATTAAAACTTTAGATATTTATTCATATAATCTAGAACCTACACTTCAACAAATGATGTTTATCAGTTTATATGTGACAAGGTCAAGTTGTCAACTGATAATTAGATGTTTTCAGAGCGTTAAGGTTCACACATCTACAATTTCTCCCTTCTGCAGGTATGTTACAGGAAATTTGTTCCAGGCTGAAAGTTCTGAGCTGTTTGTACCGTTGATAGGACTCGCTGAATTGTAAGTATCATGTCAATACTCTAAATGCAGTCATTCTGCCATAATCCTTGGTATTTAATTGTTTTTTGCTCACGTGTTGACACACGTGAGCTAATGTCATAGCGATGTCTGTCTGTCTGTCTGTCCGTGTGTGAGTGTGTGTGAGTATGTGTTTGTGTCTGTCCGTCTGTTTACACAGCAACTCAAAACGCCTTAACGGATTTAAGTGAGATTTGGTAGACAGATATCATATGCTACTTGCAAGAACTAATTACATTTTGGTAAGTGTGGCTTGCATACTTATGGATTTATGCAATATCGTTTGTTTTCATAAATGGTTTCCCTATGGAGACAATAATGACAGTGTCGACATATATCAAGAAATACAGCAAAATCTTTTCATTAAACTTTTCACAGATGACAACTCGGAGCATTATGATGATAATGTGAGCGTCATGTAAATTACTGCTCATTTGCATATTTAATGAACTTTGAAATAGTTGACATAATTCTGAAATTCCTGCGGCAAATTTGATGATACATACAACAAATATTGGTAGTGTCAAGTTCATGAGTAGCTCAATTGCATATTTATGAAGTTTTGTAATTAGCCATATAACTCCGAAATAATTGAACAAAATTTGATGAAATCTGCTGCAGATATTGATCCGATATATAACTTAATGTGGTGTAAAGCATTAAGTAGTGTGAAGATACTTAGGGTTCATTTGCATATTTAATTAGCTTTGTAATTAGGTATATAATTCTAAAATTACCTCACCCAATTTGGTTAAACCTGCTACAGATATTGATCTGATAAATATCTAATTGTACTAAAAGGCATTGGGCAGTGTCAAGTTAATAAAGAGCTCATTTTCACATTTTATGAAGTTTTGTAATTCGTAATATATCTCCGGAATAAATACAACACAGGGCTCGAAATTAACTTTTTCCGCCGGTTGTCCCATTGGGCTACAATTTTCTGAAGTTGGTAGCCCAGCGACAAGGGCTGGTAGCCCATGCATGAATGAAGAGTTTTATTTGTAAAGGATATTTTTATTTATAACTAGACAATGAACGATTTATTTTGCATGATTCTATCCAGTAAATGAATTTTCTAGTCATTTGACATCAATACCTGCAGATCATAGCCTTAGGAGAACGTATAGCATGTGCAGTGGACAACGGTGAAGCCTTAAAGTTTGACGGCCTATTCACACATACGCAGAGCTTATAGGCAAAGTTTGATGTTCGCATTGACAACGACTTTTCACGCAGCATGTGTAAACATAACATGGCTAAAATAGATTGGCTAAAAATGTCAGGAAGACAACTTGGCACAGTCATGTTCCTTATACTTTCGTGGCAGTTTTGACTATATTTCCTCAACATATCAATGGATGATCTCGTACACTTCGGAAAGCGAAATGTGTGGATGGCCCTACAGCTCTTTCTTTGCAGTTTGAATAATTTTGTGTTTAATTGTGATTGATAAATTGTGCGCCTGTTATCCAATTATCAAGTTTTGAGATATAAATGATATTTTATTGAAAGTTTGTCGCAACAAAGTCGACATGTCAAGCTTGGTTAACTGTATAAGCATCGGTCATCTCACAGCGATCAACATCATGTCGCCCAATAAGTAATTTCATGTCCCACACTGTAAAGTTAAGTGTTCAAGGATAGAACACCAATTAAACGCCTTTTTGTAACACTTTTTGAACGCGTCCAGACGTTCAGAAATTTAAGACTACATGTTCAACCAACGTTCAATTTTTGATTTGACACACGTGTGCAGATTTTGAACGCTACGTGTTCATCAGACATTATATTGAACACCATGGTGTTCAATATCTGAACACACGTTTGCACAGGAAATGTGTTTAAAAAATTGAACGCTTTTACGCGTTCAAAGGGCTGTAACACTTTTTGAACGCATGGACGCCGTTCAACGATTAGCGTGTTAAAGGCTAGAACACATGATGCGCGCTTGTTGAACACCTTTAATTTTGGGCGTTCACGGGTGTTCAAGACTTGAAATAACATTACAGACCATTGATATCCAGTAAAATTATTTTATTCTAAAAATACACGAAACATTTATAGAGCAAAATACAATAATTTACTGTAAGATGGGCAAATAAACATTGCAACTTTGTATGTAAAGTTTGTCAGAGGAAAAAAACAACAGTGTTAACACCTTCCTATCAAAACAATAGGCGATAAAAATCACCATATTGTGGATTGCGTTTTATGTTCATAATTGTTTAAAATGTATAAAAATCATCTGAAAAAGCTCAAAATGTGGCATACTTATTGTGTTGAAAAGACGTATATGTGTGAAATGCATAATCCATTTTTGTAAGATGGTTTCTAAAGACATTTCCTCTTGTATAGACAATTGTAAATTTAGAAGAAAAAAGAAGTTAGTCAAGGCTTCTCTGGTTCACATGGTGTATAGTTGTCAACACTAAAGTAAGCACAACATGTCAAGTTGTCAAAGTGTCACAGTAAGGCACAACATGCAGAAAGTGGGGAAAGTGGGCCATTGGCAACGTAAAACCTATTTCCTTGTCCAACAAAGTCCTTCATAAACAAAAAGGTTTGTTTGTTTGTAATAGCTTTAAATAAACCCTGAAATAAATGGGTGATATTTCAAAAATATACTTCTCAGAAATTTAAAACATATTCGTAAAGACCTTTCAAATTCTGGTGTACCCTGCAATTAATTTTTATACAATTTTTTTTACCAAAAATGGTAAAAATCACCCTTAAAATGAAAAAAATGTACATTTCATCATAACTTGAATATATCACATTCTGGTAATCCCTAATGTCTTAAAAATGTCTGAAATGTCTTTAATGTCCTAAAAAGCAAATTTCTGCATAATTTGAACAATCTGAAAAAGACTATCAGTAGAGATCTATGTCCTAAATATCAAAGCTGTTCGATTAGCAGTTTTGAAAAAGATTTTTTAAAGATTTTTTGACCAAAAATGACAAAAATTGCCATGAAATATAAAATTTGAATATTTCATCACAACTAGCACAAATTTGACTAAGGTCATTTTTAGGGACATGTTTACCAAATATTGAAGACGTCAGTAAAAGAGAAGAAGATTTTTGCCAAAAAATAGCAAAATTAGCCTCAAAAATATAAATTTGCATATTTCATCATAATTTGAACATATCTGATTAGGGTAATACCTTGTAACCTGTAATCTGAATATTAAAGGATTCGTACAGGCTGTTTTGAAGAAAAACCTTGGATGTACAAATTTGAGGACAATGCTACACATCCACCTATTTAGCTGACAGCAAAGCTAAAAACCAGTTGCTAAGTACAAGAGACGTGTTGAGCTACAATACAAGATAATCTACGGTTTGGTAGCAGGCTATGATCAACTAAATGTTACAAGGGCATAAGCTTTCAAAGACGTGAAGTCTCCTTCATCAGATGCAAGGGGGGATGAAAAATTGAAGCAGAAAGTGACAGAAAATTCAGAGTGAAAATTTCAGAAAAATCAGTAATTCAGAGTGGACATTTTTACTCTGAATGGTCTGTCGCTTTCAGCTTTAATTAAAAGCTTATTCTCCGGCAACATTTAGTTGATCATAGCATGCTACCAAAGCTTAGATTTATTCAGAACAAAAATACAGATATTTATCAAAATTCAGTTACTGACCCTTGGAAGTTTAAATCTACATTAGAGATGAACTGAGGTACTCAAGCTTGTTTTGTCAGCTACATGTACACTCATCTTCTTCATTATCTGTATCACCAGCTTCTATAACAACTCTTCGATTTTCAGGTAAATCAAACTTTTTACATCCTGAAAATAATGCAACAATAGGTAATATGGCGAGATGAAACTTTAAATGAAAGACAAGGGCTGATTAGGTTAAGGAAAAGGGGAGACTTTCATTTACAGTGCCTATCTTCAATACTGTTACAAAATATTTTCTGCTTTTTGTTATCAACTGATTAAAATAAAAAAGCCAAACTCGAATATGCTGAAACAATACATTGTATACTGTAAGATGTTTAACTGATGTTTTACATGCGATTGTGTTTACTAAAAGACATGTGTTAGCTGTGATTACGCAGCGGTACTATGCAAGAGGTATCGATCGCGCTCAGGTCAAGTGCTATCGCTACAGTTGTGATGCGATGACCCTTGACCCGAGTGAGATCGATCGATAGGCCATGACCAAAAGTACCACTGCGTAGTCACGGCTAGTTGTTGGTATAGCAGCCACTGAAAGAAAAAAGGTTTCTTCACGTAGTTAAGCTATTTCAAGGTACAATACAATTAATTTCAAAGGACGATAATATAGATGCTTGAAAAATCTAATACCTTTTACTATTTTGGAGAGGAAACTTACCCTTTCTGGTCTTGCTTCCGCACGATCACGACTTCAGGGTGCGCTTACAAGAAAAATGTCGCAACTTCCGTTTTGATGCATCATGGGAAAGGAAAAGGCACCAAACTTGAACACCAAGTGTTTAGAAGTAGAACGCCTCTTGCACGCCGATGTTAAAATTCAAACGTTTATAGTGGTTTTTTGATTTTCTTCTCTAATTTTTAAATTTTCAACCCGTAATAAACGTGTAAAATTATTTTGTATACTTCCTTTTTTAGAAAAAGCATGCTGTCAGCAATTGTAGGCCGGAAATATTTTTCACTTAGTGTGAAATTCGCTACACCAAAATCCGTGTACGTTTGCCGGACAGTGAAGCAATAGTAAATTTAATATAGTCATTGTAAGGTAAAAAAACACAAAAGATTGTTAATTGTTCCACAGTATTGTAAAATTTCTGTGATGCTGAGTTTTTGAACACTTGAAGGAGATTGTTGTTAACACATGGTGTTCAGGTTTAGAACATAATTGTTAATATTATGAACACTAGTGTTAACAATATGAACACTAGCCGTTCAAATTCGAAAACCGACATGTACATTTTGAACGCGTAAAGACGCGTCTAGCGTCCGCTATTTTTACAGTGCAGGCTTTGGTAGTCCGTGTGGGCTACCATTTCATTCATTTTGGTACCCAAGGGAAAAGTTGGTAGTCTGTGGACGCGGAACTACCGCTAATTTCGAGCCCTGCAACAAATTTGATGTAATGTGATGCAGATATTGATTCGATAGATATCTGACTGTGTTGTAAAGAATTTAGAAATGTCAAGTTAATTAAGGGTTCATTTAGATATTTAATGAGCTTTAATTAGGTATATAACACTAAATTTCAGCTACAAATTTGGTGAAACCTGCTACAGATATTGATCTGATAAATATCTAACTGTGCTATGAAACATCGACCAGTGTCAAGTTTATCAAGTTAATTAAGGGTCCATTTGTATATTTAATGAACTTTGTAATAAGTATATAATTTTAAAATTACGTCACCCAATCCGGTGAAACATGCTACAGATGTTGATCTGATAAATATCTAATTGTACTGAAAAGCATCGGGCAGTGTTAAGTTAATAAAAAACTCATTTGCATATGTTGTGAAGTTTTGTAATTAGTCATATAACTCCGAAATAAATGCACCAAATTTGATGAAATCTGCTGCAGATACTGATCCGACATATTTCTGTATTGTAGAGCATTCAGCAGTATGAAGTTAATTAAAGGTTCATTTACATATTTAGTGATCATTTTAATTAAACCTGCTACAGATATTGATCTGATAAATATATAATTGTGCTTTGAAACTTTGAGCAGTTTCAAGTTGATAAGGGTTCATTTACATATTTAATGAACTTTGTAATTAGTGATATTACTCAAAATTACAGCATTGAATTTGATGAAACGTGCTACATATGTTGATCTGATAGATATCTAACTGTCCCATGAAGCATTGAGCAGTGTCAAGTTAATAAACAGCTCAAAATAAATTTTGTAATGAGTGATTTAACTCAGAGTACTGTGCGGAAATTGATGAAACCTGCTACATATGATGATATAACAGATATCTCATTGTTCTATGAAGCATGCTACTGGTTTATAATGAACCTGTTGTTAAACACGTAAGCACATTCAGTTCACATCTGTGTATTGAAAGTCAGTAAGAATGAAAGACAACTATCAATTTCGGGCGCAATTTAGGGCAAGACCGTGAATATATGTTCTTTCTTGACAATGATAAGCATTGTTTTTGTGAACATGTTTAGCAAATAGTCGTTGTTACCAAGATGCCACTCTAAGGTCAAAATTACATCAAATATCACTACCTCGTTCTGATAAAAGCCTTAACCACCACCAAACTGTCAGCCTATGACAATACAATAAAATTGTGCAATAAGTGGAACTAAATGTTAGCTGTGACGTGACTCTTCAAGTGCGCCGCCCCTGCTTTAATACAGACCTAGATGTCGTACTGTTTCTGTCATAATAGCTTTAATAGAGCCGTGTTGATCTTGACTAAATCTTGTGAATATTGTTGAGGGTAGCACACTGTAGATCAACTTTTTTAGCTAATGTCATACTAAAAAAGTTGATCTACAGTGTCATAATAGGCTAATTTTGAGTCTCGATGGCGTCTACCTTTAGGTGTGTGTAACCTTGATAACCTCAATATCATATACTGTTCGTTTGGAAATATTCATTGTCATCACGTTCTCATGAAATACTTTTATTATTTGTATATCTTTTATACATCTTCAGATATACCGATGCTTATAAATACTGTTGCATGGTCAGAAAACGCCAAGAAGTGCAGGTATGCTCACCGCCTCCTGATGCATTTTCATCATGTGAAGACCTCATGGCCAATCAAGTTTTAAGATGGTCTATCTGGATGCTGGGAATAGCGGCCTTTTTCGGCAACCTCTTCGTCATCGTTTGGCGAATCAAAGAGAAAGACTTGGGAAAAGTTCACACCTTCCTCATTTGGAACCTGGCTGTAGCTGATTTCTTGATGGGGATATTCATGTTGATAATTGCTTCAGTTGATGTGAATTACCGCGGTGTTTACGTCACCTATGACGCCTTCTGGAGAAGCAGCCCATTGTGTAGTTTCGCTGGTTTCCTTGCATCGCTGTCCAGTGAGATGTCCGTCTTTTCCCTGACATTTATTACCTTGGACCGCTTTCTTCGATAGTTTTTCCTCTGAAATTCATTCGGATACACCTGAAAACTGCCATCGTAATTGTGGTTGTTGGTTGGATAGCCGTTGCATTTCTTAGCTTTCTGCCTCTTGTAGGTATCCCGTACTTCGGCGATAGCTTCTACAGTCGTTCTCCAGTCTGCCTATCTCTCCACCTAACCAACGAACAAACACCCGGATGGATATACTCAGTTGCCATTTTCATCTTCCTCAACTTCCTGTCCTTCATTGCTATATCGATTCTGTATCTGATCATGTACCTAGCTATACGACGCACAACTTTGGCCTCTGGTAATCAACTACCACAGTCAGCCAGAGAAACCGCAGCCATCGCAAAACGAATGACGCTGATAGTGCTGACTGACTTCTTCTGCTGGGTTCCAATCGCTGTGATGGGTATGCTGGCAATGACTGATACAGTCACAATTCCAGGATCTGTTTATGCTTGGACCGCAGTCTTCATCTTGCCTATCAACTCAGCCATTAACCCTTTCCTCTACACCATATCAGCCTTGAAGAAGAAGCCACAGCAACAGGTGGTCAATACAAATTTAGAGCTAAGGAATTTGACTAAATATCAAAGGGTGAGTATATTTTAGGAACTAATTTTTGCTCACGTGTTCACACACGTGAGCATATGATGTCTGTGATGTCTGTCTGTCTGTGTGTCTGTGTGTGTGTGTGTCTGTCTGTGTGTCTGTCCGTCCGTCCGTCCGTCTGTGTGCTTGATATTTCGAAAACGGCTCATCACATCAGAATCCAATCTGGTATGTAGATTCATTTTGCAAATGGCAAGAACTGATTAGTTTTTGGTGGTGTGGCTTGCTAACTTTTTGCTCATTTGCATAATTAATGATTCTAGAAAAAACATATATATTGAAAACGACATCACACGTCACAATTTTATGAGATTTGCTACAAATGTTGATCACACCAAGATATATCAGCTGAGAAGATATTAAGGGGTGACATAAAAGGTAATGTCTTATTTGCATATTTAATGAACCTTCCTAATTAGGGATATATATCTGATTTGACTTGATCAAAATTGACAAAACTTGGTATGTTTATTAAAGATATTATGATTTAATATTATTGAAAGTCATTACAGCATTTTTACTTCATGAAATATTAAATATACTATGGTATAACATCGTTGAAAGTTATTAAACATTACTTCAGCCAATTGTCTTATTTGCAAATTTATGAAACTTGCTATTACATTAAAATACTATGATATAATATTGATAATGTCATTAACTATTTTTACTTCAGCCAATGCCTTATTTGCATATTATATATATATATATATATATATATATGAATTGACGTGACCAAAATTGATGAAACTCGCTATGGACATTGAAGATACTTTGATATAACATTATTGGAAATCATTAAGCAGTTTTACTTCAGCCAATTTTTTATTTACATATTTAATGAACTTCACTAATTAGGGATATATATTTAAATTGACGAAGTTGATGAATCATGGAACATTTAATAAAGATACTATAAAACAACATTATTGAAAGTCATTAAACGGTTTTACTTAGCCAATTCCTTATTTGCATATTTAATGAACTTTCCTAATAAAGGGATATTAATCTTTATTGACTTGACAGCAAATTTGATGAAACTTGCTAAGTACATTAAAGATACTATGATACAACATTGAAAGTCATTTAGCATGTTTTACTTTGGCCAATTCCTAATTTGAAAAGTAACTGAACTTTCCTAATTAAGGATATTTATCTGTCTTGACTAGACCAAAGTTGACGAATTGCTTTGTGCATTAAAGATAGTATATACGATATGATTAAAAGTCATGCAACAATATTTCTTTAGCTAATTCCTAATTTCTATATTTTAATGAACTTTCCTGATTGGGGATATATACTTCGATTTAGAATTAATCTGTTATGAATATTATTCATTATGTTGATCATAACATTTTCAATGAAGTTGCAAACATGTGACAAAGGTTCAAATTTACACATAACTGCAATATATAATGAAATGTGTTAGCATTTTCAGTTCATATCTGGTATGTTATAGTACATAAGTCAACGAGTACATGGTGAAGCGTAAATGATCGGCTGATGCTTCAGTAATTATAAGTACAGACACGATATGAAAATGAAATTAATAAAAATCATAGTGTTTCCATAACGAAATATTTATTAATTTTCAGAAGAAAATTGTCAGCGTATTATACGTTTATAATCCCGGTCTAAATTTTGCGTCATTGTATAAGGTTATCATTGTACACTTATCTTATGATGCAATAAATGTCAGAATTAAATGACCAACTTGTGAAAACTTTACACGATAATGATCACCTGAAAGGGAGACTTAGAATCGACAGTAGCCTAATTTCAAATTTCATTATGTATGCGAATAAACTAATACTTACTTGTCACGCCTATAAAAGTTTTAATATACAACACAATCTGGTCTTACGCTGTAAATTCAGTTTTTGCATAAAGATAAAAAAATCACCCAATGTCCAATTGACTTCATACTTAGTATGATGCATCCTTCATGTTTTCAACTACACCTAAGTACGACCACAGCACCTAAGAAATCCGATACATTGAGCGTTCAGGTCAGATATGCGCCTAATTACAAAGTCAATTTATGTGCAACTGATGAGTTAATTGCCATGAGTCACACTCATTTCACTTTATAGCTTGTGCCACACAACAGCGACAGTACGGAAACAGTTCCCCACAAGTCAAATTAAATTTATTGAAAACAGCTTTGATGTATAACCTTATAACATATAAAATGCAAATGAAGTGATAATCATTACGTCCTTCTCATCAACTTTTCGCTATAAGAAACACTAATCATGACAAATGTATCGAGGAAGTTCAATCAAATTTAGCGTACTCAGCTGTCGTATATGACCTACTTAAAGAAGTTCATTAACTATACAAATGAGCTAGCTGTCAAACTCAAAAAACTTTCCACGCATCCACAAATAATGACCAAGCTTCCTAAGAAGTCCGATCAAATTATGTGCATTGAGCGTTAATATAAAGCCCAATTACTGGACTTATTATATATGCAAATGAGCTAATAATCATTATATCATACTTATCAAACTTATATGCATTATACTATGTAACACACTTCACCTTAAAAGTTCGTTCATTTCAGTATTTCAGTACACGCAGTTTTTTGTCATTAATTATGTAAATGAGTAATCATCAGTATGACACTCATATGATTATTTATTTATGTGCAAATTATATTTGCAAATTTGTCTTTGTTTGACATAACCTCCGGGGAACTTTTCACGCCAGATCAGTTCATGAACCTACCACACAAAAATCTCCCCAGTTTCCGTTTGAACGTTTAGTTATGTGTAGAACAATATTTATAGTCACGGTAACATACACAAATACTGCAAAATGGACAGTTTAGACAAGAGTCATGATATTGACCTACTTAGTGTAATGCACATGGGCCAAAAATAATACACTCTTATTATATATATATATATATATATATATATATATATATATATATATATATATATATATATATATATATATATATATATATATATATATATATATATATATATATATATATATATAATATACAAATGTTCACACGTGGGCTATGTCGCACCGATGTGTGTCTATCTGTATGACTGTCAGTGGTTTTGTCCGTGTGTCAGTCTGCCTGTTTTCATCTCAAAAACTGCTGACAGGATTGGTATGGAATCTGTTACATACATTGTCCGTAAATGGAAAGCATAGGTTAGTTTTGTTGAGTGTGGCTTTGGTATGTTATGTTTATTTGCATGAAATATGATTTTAAGAAACAGGTATATATATTTATATATATATATATATATATATATATATATATATATATATATATATATATATATATATATATATATATATATATATATATATATATATATAATATATATATATATATATATATATATATATATATATATATATATATATATATATATATATATATATCAGGTTCACACAACTTTCATATTTGCTACAGATCTGGTCATCCTTGGATATATCAGCCATGAAAGTTAATTGATAATTTGCATATTTGATGCTCTTTGATTATTAGGGATATACGTCTGGATTAGGTGGACGAAATTAACGAAACCTGCTGTTTGATATAAAAATATAAAAATTAGTGAATTTGTTAATTATTTTGATCGGTATATTAAACTAATTTGCATGATAAACAACTGTATAACTTGATCAAAGTTGACGAAACTTGTTATGTTCAGTGGAGATTCTCTGATATAACATTAATGAAAGTCGTTCAGCATTTTTACATAAACTAGTTACCAGTTTGCAAATTGAAGGTACATTCCCAATCGGACACATAAGACTTTTGAGACTTACCAAACTCTATGAGACTTATTATGGATATTTATGAGAATGATATTGCATAGTGAAAGAAATTTTGCATTTTCATATCACCTAATTGATATATTTTTTAATGAATATTCTAAATCAGGCACATAAACTGAAAAGCTGATGAAATTGGCTGTGTCAGCTGTTTGGTAATTTGTAAATGTCATGAACTTTTCAAATTTGTGATAACTGGAGAATTTGACCAAACTTGATGAAAGTGCTATGTATACTGATGATAACGTTATATAAAAGTAATGAAAGGCATGTCATTTTATTTTATAAGCTCATTAATAATTTGCATATTAAATAAACTTTCATAGTTGTACATGTACAGCTCGAAGGACTCGACCGAAAGCATTTTACAGTAAAGTGGTGCTACAATGACAGCAGTCAATGAAACTTTATACTTTCATTTAACCTAATTACATAGTTGTATACCTAATTTTTTTGAATTTACGTACGATGGTTATTGTTCTTGACGTTGAATCATAACAATTTCAGTGAAGTTGCAAACGTGTGGCGAAAGTTTCAATTCACAGACAACTGCATTATATATATTGAAACACGGGAGCATTTTAATTCAATCTGGTCAATGGTGAACCATGGCCTCTATTAATGGAAATAAGGCTGATACGATTAAACTGCGTCACCTTGTGAATCATATTTTTAAAAATTTTCATCATCTTTTTTTACCCATTTTGTCTTTCCAGTTTTATTTAGATCGAAAAGATGAAAGAAAGAGGACTCATTCCGGATGATTTACTTGAGACGTAATTAGACAATGGACAGACATGAAGTCAATTTATGTAGACTGGCAATCAGAGAATGTCGTGTTCGTACATCCCATGATGCTTCGCTTCGTTGACTCTTGCAAGAACTGTTCATTGGTGTTATTACTCGCATTCGGCGGACCCTTAATACATGAGAAGGATTCTGACATCATTGGAGGCGTTGCGATCCAAACCCTCGAATAGTTTTGAGACGCCGAATAATTTCCTATAATTTCCCGGCTGCACAGCTCGTTTATTAACTTGAGAAATCCCAAACGTCAGTTCCTTAAAAAAAGATGAAGAAAATCGCATATATATATATATATATATATATATATATATATATATATATATATATATATATATATATATATATATATATATATATATATATTATATATATATATATATATATATATATATATATATAATATATATATTATAAGTGTTTGTCAGTGTTTGTTATTTTAGCACATTAAATATCCGAAAATCCACAAAGAGCAGGTCTCTGAATTCAAATTATGGGTATTGGATTTATAATTGTATGATATATAATCGTTTAGGTACTTGCTTTATCTTGATTCTCATACATCTGTGACTACAAAAGGATATATATATATATATATATATATATATATATATATATATATATATATATATATATATATATATATATATATATATATATATATATATATATATATATATATATATATACATATATATAGATAGATAGATAGATAGATAGATAGATAGATAGATAGATAGATAGATAGATAAATAATATGTCATTTAATGTACATGAAAAGTAAACACTACCAGATAAAATACGATGATGCCAAAGGAGAGTTCATTGTATACTTAGCAAGTTTCGAATACCGCATGTAAACTCAGCATAAAATAATTGTATTTATTAGAAAATAATTTAGCGTCGATAGTTCAAACAGTAAAAATATTCTAAGAGAACATGCTTCGAAAATTCAATCCAGAACGTCTTGCAATGTTACATTAAGAAAACTGAATTTCGTAATGTAGAGCACAAGTTTGAAATACCTGTTGTTCACAATTAGTTGATGAAAATGTAGAGATCGACAGCATTTAGACTAAGTCTTGATGTTTTTCTTCCGATAAGGGTATATCTTAAGACACGATTTGATAACAACTCGTGTATAGCCAAGTTTTTCACGTACAAACAACGTCAAATGTTTTGAAATCTTCAAGAAGTCATTACTAAGTAAGCCTTGCACATTCCATGAAATGAATCGCATACTCTTCACAAAGAGTTTTCTTGACTTGGCCATATCTTGGCCAGTCTTCTCTGACCACCTCATCTGTCATTTCATCATGTCTACAAAATACCTTGGCTACAATGCATAGGCCATAGGTGCCTTGTAGTTTACAAACTTGTACGGCTTTTTATTTCCTCTTTGTCACCTCTTGACGTTCACCGAAAAATTCCTTAATTGTGAAACTTTAATGAAAATTCCTAATGAACATAAATCGCACAATAGCCAACGTCAAACGCAGCTTATTGATCAAATTGTAAATTTAGATTGATGAGATTGTAAGTTGTTTTCTTGAACGATGACCATCGTCCTATCTTGGATGGTGTTTTAATCAAATCTTTAAATTAATTTGGTCCCGTGCTCATAAGCCAGAAGTATGTTGTAATTTACAAAGTTTTTAAGGCTTTTGTCACTTTACCAGTTCTTTACACTAACCGAAAACATCTTCTTCAACTTCAATGATATTTTCGGTAGAACATTACTCAGACAATGACTTCTTACATAGCATTTCATTAATCGGATGTAGTTTTCACTCATTATTTTTCACTCACCATGATTATTGTTCGATATCACGCTCAAAAGAATTTCGCGCAAAAGACATCATGTACAGGCTGAGAAGATCAAGTTTTGTTGATTTGTTTTCGTGTCTGTCTGTCACCACAAGGAAATGTCAAAGTTTTAAAAATCACACATTTGTGGCTGCTTTTTGTTTCGAATATTATAGAAATAGATTTGGTCAAAAATGTTGAGACACTGTAAAGGCCTGTCTATTACATTTCTGTCAAATTAAAATGGCATTTAATTGCCGTTCATTCGTTTTCTCCAATAATGGTCAATTTTTACCAAGCTCTTCAGATATATAAAGAACACTTACAATAAAATGTACTCATTAAAGGGAATTAATAAACAATTCTTTGTGATAATAGCATTATTGATTTAAAGGCCTGGTTTGGCACCAGTTTGTCTCATCAGAAAGATTATCAAGCAGCTTAAAATTGCAATGGAAAACAAAACGCTATCACACATCCATAATCTTTTTACCGACTAAAACAAAGGCGATCCCAGGGATTGCGAACAGTGCCTTTAAAAGATTTTCTATAAACCACTGTTGGGGGGAATATTTGGTGCCACTTAACAAATTTCGTTGTGAAATTAATTGAAATGGTAACCACAGTGTCATTTGATACATAGGAAATCGTTCAAAAACGAGGAACGTCTTTTTCCGGTCTTTGCCCTGGCTTCAAGTGAACATTAAAAAGAAGCTCCAATAATCAAGTGCGTACTTCAAAACACAACAGATTGTACAATAATCTTCCATCCTACAAGTCGTCGATGTTTCCCTTGAAGCTCATCGGTGTTACAGCAAGTTCTGTGAATCAGGAGATCACAAATGCCATATACAGAATTTTCAATTTATTTAATAATAATTTAGTTATAAAGCGTCAATATCCACAACAAAGTGATCAAGGACGCTGTGATAAAATTTACATATCACAAAAAGCAATTAAAACAGTAAAAAACTACAATAAAACCATCTAAAACCAAAGTCTAAAAAGCAGATTTAAAAAGGAAAGTTTTAACATTAGTTTTAAAAATTGACAGGCTAGGAGAACGCCAACTATCTAATGAACTGCTACACTGAACAAACGATCTCCATACTTCTTTGTGCGCGATCGCACCGGACAAAGTCTGAACTGGTCAGCTGACCTCAAGTTACGACATGGAACATAGAGTGAGATCATATTTGAAAGATAACTGGGAGCAAGCCCGGACACTTAAAATTCAGGACTTACGTCTTAAATACAATGCGCTGTGTCACCGGTAACCAATGTTCAGAACAGGGGTGATATGAAGAGAGATTTTGAACGAGTTACAATTCTTGCAGCCATGTTTAGAATACGTTGAATTTGAATGATTAATTATTCGGAAGTCAGTTGTTCCGTGCAGACCTTGATAAATATTTACGAATACGTGCAATGCGTCGTAGATGAAGGTTGCTGTACGGCAGATCTCTGAAACATGAGGTCTCATTGTGAGATGAGAGTCTAGGATGACGCCCAGGCTGATGATATTATTCATTCTTTCAGCGGGTCATCTCGAGAATGTTTCGTTAATAAGAAGCTACACTCGGATAGCGTGATTCCTGCATGGAACGCTTGTGTTTGGGAGTTTCAAAATGATGCATGAAATGCTATCAATCATGGGTATATGGGTAAAATGTAAGCGACTTGAAATGATGACAAAGCTTCATACAACACAATGGATGGCACGAATATGTAATTTTCCCACCATAGGTGTTCATGCACAAAGCAACGAGCAAAGAGTTTAGGCCAGAGTAATTAAATTCTTTGTTTTTTGCTCGCTAAAAATTTTGAAATGCACTTTTGTTAGAGTTTCATAGACACACACACGATTTATAACCGCAAATTTTATTATTCTTTACCTGATTGTTTTATCTCATAGGAGTGCCCATTCGAGAATCAAAACAGATATGTACTTTCCACCGACATAATTTACACCCCAACATTGTGCAGGAATTCACGCCTTTTAAGTAGTTTTTTTTAAATTGTAAGCAGAAACTATGTGCCGTGAAGTCATACTCAAACACAATGTTCGTTTTTTTTCCCCCTGAAAACTGTAATTTTAATGGTTCAGAAACTGAAGTAGAATTTGCCTTGAACATCAATCTGTTCGAGTAAGTCGTGAGACGTTAGTTTAATCGGTTTAATTTAAAAACAGTATACCTTGATTTACAACCAAATGGAAACAAATATTTTCGGTTATTTTAATTTGTTAAGTATAGGTGTACACAAACATGCACCATTGGCTAGAAAAAGTAAATTGTCGCAACGTGTAATAAACTACTACAATAAGGTAAACATAATATAGAATTAAACTGTAACAATATGAATACCCCAGATAGGCATCACTACGTATCAGGCAGGCTACATACGCAACAGGTATTAAATGTCCCAAAACTAAAGGCAGCCATATCAAATGAACATGATATAAGCGGGTTTTATTTATAAGATCGATTTCAATTATGATCTAACAGATGTAGTATTCATGATAGTGCAAATCGAAAGTGTCCCTGGCAGACGAGGATCACATGGACTTCATGCGACTATTAAGGTAATGCGACCTCAACGGTTAGAAAAGCTAAGGAGCACAAAGTCATAAATCTGGCATCTTACAATGACGTGTACCCTATCTCTCATTTTCTTGAAATAAGTATATCGTATCCTTATTTTCTTTAAGCTCTAAGTCATGTACGGAAGAAACTTATATTAAACATAATAAAGTAAATTCAATATAAGTGTTGCTCATGTTGCTGAATTTTGTAGTCGTCGCTATTTCTGGTTATTTTACGCGCCATGACCGAATTAATAACAAATGGGTCACAGTGACCTTACGTATCACTGCCAGTGATCAACGATCGTAACTAAACAATATTGACAACACGGTAACTAGTCCTTGTCGTACAAGTCACTTGGAAATCCAAGCTTCTTCGGCCGTCACGTCCTCCACTTTTATCGCTGCTTGATAAAAAGGAATGTTTCACCCAAAGCCACTTCGACTGCTCTGTTCGACCTTTACATAAAGATCGTCAGTGTAAATATCCCCACTCTACTAATTTAATAAGATACTGATAGGTCAAAAAGTTGTCAAAGCAGCATAATTCATGAGCGGCATCGACAATATTTCAATGTCAGTAGACATGTGGATCCATATGATGATAAATTTGAAGACATGTGAAACATGGGTGAGAGAAGTGACGTCAGACGATGATGACTATGCAATTTTCAAGATGCAATTCCCGTATTAAATACCTTCTACTGTAGATCGGGAGAGTTTAATGAAATGAACAAAACAAACTCTTACTAATTTCTACAATTTTTTTCTTATCTACCACTTGTGGGGGGGGGGGGCTCATTTTAAAGCTCTTGGTGTAAGTAAAAATTTCACTGGCTTGGGTTTTCGAAAATCCAAAATTTAATTCCCCCACAGGAATGGTGGCCATTTTGAATTTCAAATATCACAAAATGTTTGGAAATTTGTTTCGCTATCTAGTTCCAAAACTTTGCTCTGTAATTGTTGATTTGGTAAGAGAATGGTTGAAAGTTACATTGGGAAAACTTTGAGCAAAGTTTCAGTCTTTCACTTTCGAGGCGCATACTACCTTAAGGCAGGGTTAAATATACGTAACATCGGACCAGGCTGAAGATTTTTGTTCACTAGGAAAACATTATAATATCCATATCATATCACTTGACATGCGCGTAACGAGCTAACTTACCAGCGTATGACTGAGTGTTCAAATTAACTGACATCAATTTGCAGTCGCTGTTATTAACTGACAATCGGAAGTAAATAGAAAGGGAGGGAGGGGGGTCCACAAACACACCAGATTCTTACACCTTGCTGCACAAACTTGGCCGATACAGATCACAACAACAAACGAAATTTTAAATCTGTGTACTTACCACAAATAAAAATACAATGCCACCTTGGAAATTACATGATACGTTGAGGTCATGATCGGGTTTTAAAAGCTTTGAGGCATCTAATTTTTCTCGACATAAATAAATCATCAGATAAAAAGAAATCTTGCAACCTTGGTCCAATACAGCAAGGTACACGGCGATTAGTTAAAATTTGAGAAAGTCTCCTGATGGAGAGACACACTCAATGTCAAGAAATATCCCGATCGGGGGAGTTTATATAAGTGATGTTTGAAAATGGTGATCTATGATATCCTTGACAAAAACTTGACGTAAAAATTACTGATGAGCTCAATTTGTGATGCTAGAATACACACTTCGTCATGATGTAATCGACAAGTTACATAATTTCGGACCATTGTTGATAAATTTGGAATACACAAATGCAATGGTTCTAAACACACCCTCATTGTGTACTAACTTGTGCGCAAAACTATTTTCTAAACTTGTCTCCTAATTTGGAGTTTGATCTTTTCTCAAGCTATATTCAAGATTTCTAATGATCGATGAATTTCGTCCCATTTGGTTTAGTGTACCCTGGGTCCTTGCATTACAGCCCTACCTTTCTGTCACCGTTTAATAACCCGCAGAACTACCCGTTTTATTGAGATTAGTCAGTACTCGGAGCTACGGAATGGGATAAGTTGAAAACAGAAGTCAAATCTTCTGAGACATTTGTCTCTTTTAAAAGCAGTTATTGAAAACAATATTTGGCAGAATTTAAATTTTATTGTTTTTCCTCTTACTTGTGGCAGATTTTGTATATGGTTATTTGTATTTGTTCTTTGAAAATTGTATTTATGGTTTTGTATTTTAAATGTGTTGTAATGTCGAAGGCCCTGGGGGAAATCAAACACTCTCTAGAGTTTACCAGGCTACCTTTATAAATGAAGCCAGATAAAGAAACAAAATAATTTTTTGGAACACTTTTCGTCAGTCTTGGTGAAATTCTGCGATATGTTCGTGCGAATTCATCTTACAAACGAAATGTTTTGCCGCTGTGGAAGAAAACGAAAGCAAGCGAATCACATGTAGATATAGGATGTAATCGTCTCTATGTCCCATCTCCTAGCACTGACCAATACATCACCAAGTCCAGAAGACCATGGCTTATATCAGTAGTCTAGGGGATCAAGAACCTCATTTCTCAAGCCGCGTAAATTAGAACTCCAAATTTGGCTGACAACCTGATGTACATGGAATTGATTTAAGGGCCGTTGATGGCAACGTTTTCCAAAACAGCCTGATAGTGAGTTCTCGAGAACCTGTCACGGACAGTGTCCTTCGAAATGACATCAGTTTGTTTTTCATTACCGTAAAACTACTTCTTAAATAAAACAGTTGACTATATCAAGACACGCTTACTATACCCGTGGGGTAGGCTGCTCTACCTGTGTAACTGTGAGAGTAACCGTGATCAAGATGACGAAAATGTTTAAATTCAGAATGAGAAAAAGAATCGATTAGAGCATTAAGGTTTTATCTACTGTCACGGAGAGAACTCAACCGAAAACAAGTCACTATCCGGTCACTAGATGAAAATCAGATTATCATTTCTCTGGTCGCTCACGGGGTCTTGTGAAGGATCCCGCAGATCGTTATTTATACTAAGTTTGAGTGGTTAAATGTTCAATTCAAGTTAAAGAAAAATTTGTAAATGTTGAATCTGACGCAATCAAGAGCATGAAATGTTATTTTTTCTGGCAATACAAACCGAGCTGCAGCTGAGTTGAAGCGTGAACAGGCATCTCTTTCTGAGCACTTTAAACCGAAGCATGCGACTTATGTATGTTGAATCATTTTAACATATACTGCAAAGAAATCGTTTTGATCTGTTTGTTGTTGTTATCATTTTGATAGCGCATTTTTGTATTTGTTTACATCGAACGCACATGCAGGGAAAATAAATATTACTAGTAGGTGTACTTTACTGAACAAATTTAAAACGGACATTTTAACTTGAGATCTAAATAATTTATTTGTCTATTTATTTATCTATTTCTTTCATTGTTTATTCTCTTGTCTGTTTATAAACCACATAAGTCATCACAGAATACTCCATCGTCTGAACTCAAACAATGGATAGATGCATGACTGACACGACAGAGCCCTAACTGTAGAGGGCGCCCTCTGTAAAGAAAAAATGTCGATTGAAGTGCCATGAATAGGTAAGGCCAATAACTTGAAAAAATATGTAGTTCGTAAACTAGCTCTCTAGAATTATTTCATTTTCGATTTTTTTCGTTCACTCGATTCAAAAACCAACATGAAAACAACGGAACAACTAATTCTTACTCGTGACAAGATGACGATAAAAGGGTTCGCTAGTACCGGTCAACTGCGACTTAAAAGTTTGTACTTTGTAGCTGAATTATTATAATTATTACAAAATTTCTGCCAAACGTAACACACTGCACCTGCCGTATATTTGATGTTGATGTCTGTCGGACATGTACAGTAACTATACAAAAAGCTGACTTGGTTTATCTAAATGATTGGTCTGTGCGTAGGTATAAAGGCAAAGGGTGGTAAACACTACACATTCAGAATCTTACGCACGGAGCGCCGGGGGCGACGCATTGGCTGGTAATGTGCTGCGAGATGTTATTCAGTGTAAACATGGATAACTGTGATCTGTACAGGTAGTATAGAACACCAGACAAGGAGAATTTTCTCCTTGTCTGTGATAGAAGGTAGAAGCATAGACCCCGGAGCGAAAGGGTCTAAGCTAGAAGCTACTCCCGTCATGAGAAAACATACGCGCTGCAACATTCTTTCTGGGAGCGGTAATATGAACTTTGCGAGAACAAATTTTAAGACTTGGTCAAAGTCGGAAAATTAGAAAAAAATCAGTCATTTTCCTGCAGATTCTTGTGCATAATCCTGTATTTCAGGGGGAAAGTTTGCTTCGATGAGCGAACATTTTAGCTTCACTACGCATTTACAACGGCTATTATCGTTATACAGAAGATTTTCAGTGATTTCATGTGCACTCCGGTGTACAGCCACGTGTTTATCCACACCATGCTATTTTCAAATGAAACAACATGAGGACTGAGATGAGATTATATAAAGGACTAAAATCACAATTTTAACCAGATCTGAGGGAAGGCTAACACGACTGTTCTTCCCACCAGCTTTCATTATTGTGGAAGTCTGACAAGGACAGGAAATCGACGCGATTCGTTGACTAATTCACACCTTGTACAAGCTTCTTTTATGGAACAATCTCTTCTGCTGGGGAATTTGTAATGAGGGCCGTCCATGAAAGGGCCCAGGCCCAGTCATGCAAATGCGTGCGTAACATTTTTGTCTTTACAAAAACCCGTGCCACCATCCCACCCATGCGGTGATCTATCACTTTCCCTGCATGTACTGTATGCAATGTGACGCTCTGATTGTCAAGCACAGAGAAACATGGACACAGTAGCAACGCTTGCATGCCTTTTGTTCCATGGTCGTCTCGGTAGACTATTGGCTTTATATTAAAATGAGCTTCAAAGGTGTTAAACTTTTTGGAGGCTTTGTTTGTGGTTGATAATTACACGAGATTATGCGAAAAATACGACGAGATGGCATCGTACTGCTAGTCGCGTAGCAACCATAGTTACTTTTTGAGCTCTCAGGCCAGAAACACTGCTCACGCCAATCAAAACATAACACGCCAGCAGTTTCATAAACATGTCCTTCCTTGACGCACGTGTAAAAGACGGTATGACTGACCGTAAACCATTGAGTAAAACCAGACAGTATCGATAAAAGACTTTCAAATTTGGTTCAAACACACTCATTATATATTCATAAAAATATGAGAGGAATTTTTTAAACGGTAAAACTCACTTTCCTGAAGCTCAAAACACTCCCGTTTTCGCCAGCACGTCAATTCCGCTCAGCACCACACGACAACAACAACACAAACTTTGTCGAACATACTTTCGCTTAACAATTGGCGAAAATCCGAAAATTACCGAAGGATGCATGGTCGGCACTCTTCGGAAAAGAGAGGCGAGAACAACCTGAGGCGAGGCGAACATGGATGGGTTACGTAACCGGTTCACGCCTTAAACAATACCCGTTGCGACTCTGTCTATGTTTCTCTGTGGTTCAAGCGAAGACCTCGAGTCGGTAAGATGTTGCCTAAACGATGAATCTTTGTATGGGAACCGGACTGATTTCAATTGAACAAAGTTGGTAAGTTATCAGACAGAATACATATCTACAATTGTAGCATTTTTAACATAATTGAATCATGCTGTAGGGATTTCTTTAAACTCTGTGATTCTGAAACTGTCATTGCTCCATTTGTACGTAACACCATAATTCGACCGGGTTTTTTTCAAATATCATATGCACTGTTGCGAACTTGAAGGAAATTAGTAGATCAGTAGTGCGTGTGACCATACAGCTTTCTACCATATATAGACCCCAGAGGAAAACGGTTTTTCTGTAGGGTCTGTGCTTCTACGGTATGACCATAGATCCTTTTCAGGGTCTATGGTATGACAAAGCTGTGATCATGTTGTCTGTTCCTTGAACGCCCGAGTCTACCCATGGCCCTGTGTTGTCTGCGCATGTGCCGTCGACGTCATCATTTACGGCCTATCGCACGCCATAATATTTGACTGTCCCTTCCTGCCAAATTTTGAGGAATTTGAGTTCGACCTTCTTGACCTTCAAAGAAGACTTTTCAGTAATGACGCCATTCACAATTAACATCGCCAAATTTATGCTTATTTGTTAAGGAGCGATGCCGCGCTGAGATAGCTTTTTGTTTTTAAATAATTGGAATTCAATGGGACGGAAACATGAAAGTAAATTATATAAGTACTGTACGCAAATGTAATCAGAAAACTACTTAAAATGATACACCTTCTTAGCAGGAAAATTTCATTCATCAGATCATAATATTACATAACAGATTCATTTCTTTTGAATTGAATTATGTCGAACATAGAGACTCAAACTTCCTTTGTTGTCAAGTTATCATTTATCGCCGCAAGCAATAACACAAACTTTTTTGGTGAGAGTCTCTAACAGCAAGATTGTAAAAAAGCGATTTCGTGATTCTAGTAGTCTTAGAAAAATATGTGATTTGCGAATGGTTGAGAAGGTGGACGCGATGATTTTGTGTTCTGCTTTCATCTGAAACGCGAGAGAGGTTTTTACGCTATGTAGTGGAGTTTTACTTGGAATTCGACAGAAAATGACAGGCATCTACTCAGACTCAAAGGCAACGCGTTCTATCACTGGGAAAACCTGACCTGGCCTGACAATGAAATAGGAAAAACACAAGAGAAACTGTTACAAATGATTTTATTTTTAAAAATTCACAGACTTGTATCAAGTCCATGATTCTGGCATTGAAGCACCATAGGCTGTATCTTTCGGCTTTTTTTTCAAGACTTTTATTTTGTGGTTTCCCAACACTTTCTGCATTGAATCCCTTAAACTGTAATTCAATGCCAAGTATTTAGATATTAACACAACCTATATGAGTATTAAATCTCCATTGTTGTACTTGGGCCTCAGCCCAAGTACATTTGTTTTCATTCCGTGGGAAAAAACTCTGTAAGGTATAACCATTTCTGGCTGAGACCAGGGAGGGCAAAATGTCTTGGCTTCATCTTTCTTGGCATAATAAATGGCGTAATGATGTTAACTGAATGGAAGTGCTGCTCTCAGCCAGTCTTGAATAAGTGAGATGTGAATATTAATGCTTCTCTATCTGAGTTTTTGCCACAAAATCTTCTGAATATAATCAAAATGTGCATCGAAATGCAACAATTAATGCACCCTCCGTTTCCTAGGCGATGGCACGACCCTTGCTACACCCACTGGACGAGCCAAAGTGGGAGGGGTAATTTCAGTTTGGTCGAACAGGAGGCTCGAGACCAGAATTTAACATTTAAACTTGAAACATGTTTAATCGCTGACAAGATGTGGACTAGTCTTAATCAAAGTGAAAGAGTGAAAAGGAAAGGTTTTATATCCCGGACACAATGAAAAACATTACGACTGGAAACTGTACCCCCAGTTGAGAATAGTAATGCCCACAGCGATGGAGAACACTTATCCTTGAGCTGAGAAAACCAGACCATCATTTCGAAATAGAGCTGCAGATTCGAGAAGCTCGTTCAAAATAGCTAGGTACACCCCATAAAGGGGTGGTTTCGAGTTTTGAGGGCAAATTTCGCCTCCTTCATATAGAAATCGTACGTTTGTTTTTCCAGGAGAACACACCATTTGACACAAAATTTGCATGTAAAGGGGTCGCCAGTAAGCACGTGGTCAAATCTGGCATAAGAAACAATATGAAATGTTGGGTAAAGCCAGTCCAAAATAAACTGATTTGAACTTTTGTGTTTTGTAATTTATACCACTGCAGTAACATTACCTTTTTTGACAACATCACACAATGTAATACGTTTTGAAACTGAATACTCCGACGTATTCTGTGTCTCCTTTGCTAAAAAATACGGTATGCCGATTACCATGTAAGGAGATGATGACGTCAAGACAGATTTGTAGTGCGTTTGGTCCTGGATGGTGCACGAAGTTTTGTCAAGGTAGCTTGTGTATTTATTTCCTAAATGGGAGAGATTAGGGTCGATCTAAACGAAGGCCGAAGAATGTTATGATACTCTAAGCGAGCTGAACTCTAACGCGAATGGTTGGATAATTTGGAGGATGTCTAGAATGATCTCGTCTCATTAAGATTATTTGGCGGTCAGTATTGAATTTCAACTGCGTCACAAGTTTGCGAAATGAGTATTCCGTCGAACGGTCAACGAACGATATTTTAGAAATCTGGAGACATGGCACATCGCATTTTTATTTTAGTATTTTATATTTTACAAAAGATTTAAGAAGCAATGATTTTGTCGAAAATTCTGAAAAAAATATATGAAAATTTGATCGCGAACACATTTTCACGTTGGAGTCAACTAGCCCTGCGTACGATGCTGTGTGTTCCGCTACAGCTAATCGCCCCGCTCACCACAGCCCTGCAAAGACCCGTACGTAGGGTCGGTGACTTCAAATCCATTTTGGGACTTGACGTAAAAAGCCAAATTACTGCCGAAATTCAGCGTTCTTGGGCCCAAGTCGTATCCCAGCCTACCTCAGCTACTCGATCGCTTCCAAAAATGACAGTCTTTTATTCACTTCTCGTAAATAACCGTCGATGTCGGCAACTCTCTCGCTAGCCCTGCGTACGATGCTGTGTGTTAGCTGTAGCACATAGCATCGTACGCAGGGCTAGGGTCAACATGGGGTCGCAGCCATGTTGCCTCAAAACTTATTTCTGTCTGCACTCAAAACTCAAAAATGTCGGATATGAACCTGAAAAATCGATGCAATTTGTCAAACTTCGGCGAAATTTCAGCCTATAGACAAAATTTCATCCAGGTAAGGTAAATTTACTGAAATTTGATCGACAAATAATCCTGAGCTTGAACGTGACAGCTCGCCTTCTCCGGGAAGTCAAGCATCCAGCTAGCTGCACATACACAGTTGCCCATATGGCCAGGTTTATGAGATTGTTTTCAAGCGACGGCGGCAGACCGTACGGGGCTCTGGATATGAACCTACCGCCAGTGTACTGTTGCGTTGTTTTTAGTGCCCACGGACGAAGTCCTGGGGGAGTTATAGGTTTGGTCATGTCAGTCCGTCGGCCGTCCGTCCGTCCGTTCACGCAGATATCTCAGACATGCCCTGGTCAATGTTCTTTCAAACTTTGCACAAGAATAGTACCCAACCCCATACAGATGCACGTCGATTTGTTTCACAATGCGATCGAATTTGGCCGTGTTAGAGGACTTTTTAGTTTACACCTCCATAGACTCCCAATGTCCCATGTATAAGGCCAAGAAAAATAAAAATTTAGTTTCTCATCGTATTCATATTGCCTAAAGGATGCAGTGACACAGTTTTTTGTCCCCACGGATAAAGTCCAGGGGCTTATAGATTGGGTCATATCCGTCCGTGAGTCCATCAGTGAGTCCATCGGTTCACGCAGATATCTCAGACATTTTGACAAAATATCATGTGACCTTGGTGACCTTTGACCTCAAATATACATATTTGTCCACAACTCAGTAACCACAAGTGCTAAACCTTTCATATATGGTATGATGGGACACCTTATGACACCACATATTGTACCTCATTAATTATGCGCATATCTAATTTTGAGCGAGCCAATACAGGGCTCGAACTTAACTTTTTTACCTACTTGCCCTGCGGGCAAGTTTCAGAAATTTTACTTGCCCAATTAATAAACTTACTTGCCCGATTTTTTTTTTGTCTGTTTACATTGTTTGGGCAGAGATCACGAAGACCAAGCAATCTCAAAATGTGGCTGACGGCATCATATCAATGCAGGTTCTGTTTTGTCTGTATTGATAATCGCGTTAATTGTTACGATCCATTAGTGTTGGTCTTCGTGATCTCTGCCCACTCGTCCACCAATATTCTAGTGCAGGATTGGGGTCATACAGTTGAAGGGGTGGCCCATCGATCGATATTCGCATCAGCAAATCTCTTTTCCTGAAGTTTTGAAACTTCCGTTGTCGTTTCCTTTCATATACATATCGCACTTCAGCCGCTTCTTCACTTAACTTTTCACTGAACTCGATGCTGCGATCGCGCCATTAGCTTTATCACCGTCGATTTCTGAGTGGCCAGCCGTAACTGTACTGTATCCCCTGACACAGATCCTGTTCCGGAATCTGTGACTTTATCTGGCGTAGATTTCAAAAATATACATGAAAACAAGCTGCTTTGCTTCGCTATGACGTACAGTCTGCGTATGTCTCAGTCAGGTCACCACGTGCAAAGTGGCTGTTGATATTACTGACCAACACCCCCTGGGAGTCACAAACAAGTGCAAGTAATACGTTAATGAATTAGACTTCCCGAGGGAGGAAAGACAACAACTGGATATCACTTGCTGAATGTTGACGTCCGGCTTGTCGGTTGTGATACCCGTTTCAGTTACTTGAAACTCGATATTACAGCGAACATTGTTCCACAAAGTTTCTTGAGTTTTTTTATTCCCAGAACATGTAAATTTGATCAAAGTCTATCACTTGCCCGACCGGGCAAGTGTAATTTATTTTTACCAGCCCGATGTCAGGTTTTACTTGCCCCGGGCAAGCGGGCAACCGTTAAGTTCGAGCCCTGCAATAGAGCTAGAGGTCTGATTTTTGGTATATAGGGATAACTTAGCAATACAATTTTTTTGACAAAATGTCACGTGACCTCAATGACCTTTGACCTCAAATATACATATTTGTCCATAACTCAGTACATCTACCATCGAGAACAAAAGAAATTTGCTGTAATTTGAATATTTAACGAGTTTAAGCAATTTCCACTATAAATAAAGAACCCCTGCCTCACACTCCACAAAAGTTGCTAGACATATTTTGCCGTTGTAATGCCATTGCTTCGTTTAATAACCAGTTAATCAAATGCCTAATTGACAGGAGGAAATTCAAGACCATATTTGAATAGTAGTATATACTGTCCTCAAAATTACTCTATCACGGCCCAAGTACTCATTGCCTTCAGCAATACTGCCTTGTTATGTTTGAAAATTATATTTAAGTCCGGACTAGAATTCATTTGTAAACAATAAAATATGATCTCTACACACATACAAGCTGTGTTGACAAAAAGACTACTCGAAATTTCAGCATGACAAACAGATTAGGGTCGGACACGGTAGTTGATATACAGAAGCAGTATATTGAAAAGAACTGCCCACAAGTTACAGCTTAGTATGTCCCTAACCACTTGTTACATTTCACCAGAAACAAGGCTATAGATTAGCTGCTCAGGTTCATATAGTTTGAGCAGCAATGCAGTGCATTGTGTGGTGTACTCGATACATTCTCTCACCCCATTCCGGAAATTGCAAATCGAAGGCGTGACACTGCAAAATAAAGTTGTTTGCAATGTTGCCCCGTGGAGGTCCCATCACGGTTGCACTGAGATTGGTAGAGATGGGTATTCGAATCTCGAATGACCTGCGCTTATGTTGCGGAACTGCCGCTTGGGACTACATACTGCTACTTCAGCTTGCAAAAAACAAAATTGCAGACAGCGAATGTACATTTTGCGAACGGAATTATGGCAAGAGAGACACAGCGGTATTTACAGCTGTTGGACAGATAATCTGTCCACCATAATTGCCTGTAAACATGTCCATAATCAGCATCGATGACAATAGGTTTGGGTGAAACATGATAACGAAAGGTCAACTTACTTCTATGTCTGCAGTTATAACTCATGTACGCTTCCTGCCCCTTTTTTAATGCAGCAACGACAAAAATGTCCCATGGAAATTACCGGTTCCCCAAACTCCTTTTGAATAGGGAATAAATCTACACTACAAAAATTACCATATCCTCGGTATTATAGGTTATTCACAAAATACGGCCCTGTATGGACGAGGGCTCAGTGAGTGACGTATAGGACGAGCCGAAGGCGAGTCCAATACGTCACTCACTGAGCCCGAGTCCATACAGGGCCGTATTTTGTGTATAACCCTATTTTTATACACCTCCCTCCATTAATCGTCCGTATAAACTAATTCTATGGTAAATTTTGAGGGATGCGGCACGCGCGATATGAGTGGAACGCGCGCGATTGTTGAAATAAAATTGCTACCAACCCCTGAAAATTGCGGCGCGTCGCGCGTCTCCGTATTAGGGAACTCCAGCGTACTATACAAAAATACGGAAAGTTATTGGACGGTCAAACTCCCATAGGTTACGGCAGTAGGTGTATAATAATACTGATTATCAGTTGTTGTTTTCGAACAAATTGCTGAGGAATGTGACAGATAATTTTCAAATCTTTCCCCTGACGTTTGCGCATAATACGCTTCCAATTCCCTGCTTTTATACGTGAACACTAGTAACCTTACCGTAGTCTGAGTGACGATGTACCGTACTCCCCATCGTCGTAAACCACACGCCTCTTTACGGCAACAGCCAAGAGCTACCTTGATGTTTGTGTAGGTCAGCGGAGCGGAAATTATGCTCTGGCTTGCGAGAATGCGTACACCCTATTAACAAATATTCATTAGATATCATTTTGTTTCATTCCATTGGTGCAGCTGGTCTTCGTATGATCGACTGTCATGACAAGCTGAATGTATTAAATGTATTTTTAGTCTTTAATGAAATTTTCGACGCTGCATTGTATAAACCGAAGAAAACTAAATGATAATTTGAGGAGGAGGAGTAGGAGGAAATTAATGTGATGATGATGATGATGATAAGGATGGGGATTAAAATGACGATGATGATGATGATGATGATGATGATGCTGATGATGATGATGATGCTGCTGATGCTGCTGCTGATGATGATGATGATGATGATGATGATGAGGATGATGATGATGATGATGATGATGATGATGATGATGGCAAAAACGTGGCTATAGACGCATGCACACTGCCTTTGAATCGCAATTCTTAATATTTTAACTGTCACTTCAAGAACAAAACACTGTGACTCATCTCCTTAAACGCCTTGCTTTCACTTAAATGACCATGTCTTTACCGAAGCATAAGTAAGAAAAAAACCTGTCCTGCAATCGATTCGAATCATGGATTGCTAAAGTACACGATCTGTATACAAGTTACAGTGACAAAAGCCGCAGTCACGGTAAATTGAAATTACAATAGCACCAACAAGATGTCTTCAGCCCTTGATACACCATGGCCGCGTTGATTAAGCTTACTTGATTCGGTCAGGGGACAAATCGACCCATGCCAAAGGCTTTTAAATGTAACTTGGTCCAGCCAAAAGTCGTCATATAATCTATTCCCTCAAATCGTCTCTGTATATGCCAAAACATAGGGAACCCAGATATCTTGCTGTTGTTGTTGTTGTTGTTTGTTGTTGTTTGTCGTTGTGGTGGTGGTGGTGGTGGTGGTTATATATAAGTACATGTAGAGTGTACGTACGGAGAGGGTTGCATTGGGTTACATAATGATAGTGCCTTAGTGTGTTTCTGCGACATCTACATTACTGTTGAAACTACAACGTCAACATCAAAAGTTATGTTCGTCGAATTGAATTGTCAAAAAAAAACACAACATGGCTAATAAAACAAAATCAGGTATACAAACGACAACAACAACAACCAGATTTCTGAATCCGAGGGAAAATCACCCGCTCATCTATTTTGGTTTGGCTCTTTTCAGTTTTGCTGAGTAGGCCTAACCAAAGTCAAATTTAGGTTATCAGTGGAAAAGAATATATATATATATATATATATATATATATATATATATATATATATATATATATATATATATAATATATATATATATATATATATATATATATATATATATATATATATATATATATATATATATACCGCTTGATTACATCTACCAATATGTCACGCAAATATACCGTTACAACGTTATTTACAACATTTTTATCAAGTTTTTACGTTAAATAACTCAGCAAAAATAAAACGAGCGGAAACCTAAAGAACATAAGTTTCCTTGACGGGTGACATGAAATGTCAATCATACAGCAAGTCGTTAATAATAAGCGAAAACTTATTTACAATATAATTGATTAGATAACTATTACGGAAGTCATTGCCTGGCAATGTCGACTGTGTAAAGGTATATTATTTGCAAATTCAGGTTTTACTGTTTTGTAATATGATTTCCCAATAACGTTTTTATTCAATCGACAATTTTCAAGGACAATAACATGACTAGACTACGAACGCTCTCCACGGTATGGATCTAGCGTTTGAATAAACACTGTAACAGCCAAGCATATTTACTTAATTATTTATAAAATTGCTGTTTTAACTCATTTTTCAGCAACAATTTGCATTTCATCAAACAAAAGAACTGCATTGTGCTTGCTAAATACCGTAAAAAATGTAAACAGCGGCCAAACAAGTTTAAGCATACGTCAGTGGAGATCCCTTTTTACTCATCACTGCGCACTGTTTATAATTGTTATGTCCTTAGGGAGCGTTAGTTTTACGGCCTGGGAGGGGGCGGCAAAATCTTGTCGCCGGTGTTCAAAAAATATAGACCCCCCTGCATTTTTCGTGAAAAAAAGACGACCCCCTCTTTGTCAGACGAAAAAATTGATGACCCCCCCCCCCCCCCCCCCACTGAAAAATAACCAAAACCCATATGTCAAATTTACCCGCATGTTTGGATTTGAACTCCGGTACGCGGTGCACTTTATTCGTGTAGCAGAGATGCCAGTGCACAAACTTCTCAGCCACATCCATTGAAACGTCTGTTAATTAGGACGACTGTCAGGCAATTTTTAACTTCATTTCCATAGACAACTCATGTCCATTGACATTGTATAAAGTAAACTTTATTGGAGTGGTTCGCCAAAGGCAGCCCTCCGGTTAAGAGGGTCATGGGCCATTACGTAAAGTCAACTTTATTCTAGTGGGCCACCAAAGGTGGCCCGCCGGTAAAGAGGGTCGATCATGGCTATTGCATAAAGTAGACTTTACTGGACAGGGCCGCTGAAGGCGCGCGGCCATTAAGATTGCCGTGGGGTATTACATAAAGTCAATTAATTGTAGTGGGCCGCCGCAGGCAGCCCGCCGGTAAAGAGGGTCGATCATGGCTATTGCATGAAGTAAACCTAATTGGAGTGGGCCGCCAAAGGCGTCTGCCCGTTAAGAGGGTCATGGGTAATACATAATGTATATTTATTGTAGTGGGCCGCCGAAGGCGGCCCGCCGGTAAAGAGGGTCGATCATGGCCATGGCATAAAGTGAACTTTATTGTTGGTATTATGTTTTTGAAAATGTGGTGACCCCCCCTTTCCTGCCAGTGAAAAAGCGATGACCCCCCCCTTTGCGGATTCCAAAATTACGATGACCCCCCCCTGGATTTTGCCGCCCCCCCCGGCCAAAAAAACTTGAACGGTCCCTTACATTATATTTTAATGTTGGATGCATAAAGCATGATATCAATTACATTACAAACCCATAAGATATTTCTCATGCCTCGAACTTTAACAAATGTATAGCCAAACCCACTGTTATCTTGTTAGTGTTAACTGTCGAACGCCAACCGTTGGTTCATTAAAATATGTAAAGTGGGACGACATTTATGGCTTAATTTGGATTTATTGCTGTGCAAATTAAGCGCCGCCATAATTTATCCAATCAATGGTCTCTTATGCTTGGGAAGGTACGTCGCTAATTTTGCTGGCTGTAATAATACTGGTACAAGTTTGGTCATACAAACGTGGTTGAACAGTGTTGGCTTATCCAGGCCACTGATGTCCTTGTCCATTCTGACTTAAGTTTGTGATTCTGGGGTAAGTTGACGCATTTCAGCCTCTTATTTTTCTATTAGATGTTTGAGTGTGTGTTTTTTTTGGGTTTTTTTGCTCAACTGAAACCCCTTGTTCGGGTTGAGCAAAGGTTTTGTATATTCTCTACTTTTCCACCTTGAAATTACGTAGAACACGATTGGAACTAATTTGGGATAATTGGATTTTCATATTTTTCAAATTTCTCAAATTGTGTTAGGTGCCGTATAGCTGAATAATTGCAATTACCATAAAAACAAGTGTGTAATGTAAAAAGAAAGCAGATAAGACTACAACTGTAGATTAAATCGACATTACTTTACCACCCAATTATCCCAGATTAGTTCCAATCGTGTTGTAGTCGCTATAATATCAAGGCTAAATCGCATAAAATAACAAAAGTGTCCATTTTCCACTCTTCAAAACCGATTACTCGGCGTAGTGACAGCGTTTGTGACGACCACGAAGATTGTCAGGTCTTTTTGTCACAAAAACATAATGGTATTCATTTAATAGTCGTCCTCTAATATTGATCGATTCTGGAATTTTTTTAATCTATTTACTTTTTATAAATATACTTTCACGACTCTTTGCAATATTTACTTTCTACCATTAGCTGAAATCCGATGGAGACTTGAATCGATATTAATTTACATCGAAAAAATAGTACCTGTTGAATGTCCACAAGGCGTCACATTGTGTAAATTTCTATTGTTTTGTTTTTTGTGTGAATATAGAACCTTGTTTTGCTGCAAAGTAGTGTTGAAATATTGCTTGGTGTACATCTCTTCGACACAAACCCTGTTTGTATAATGTCCAATTTTATAAATGGTGATTAAATTTTCATCCTGACTAGAACGCAATTGTGAACAGTTATGTATAGCACTGTACATCGTGTGAATATACCTTGAATTGTGTTTACAAGACAAACTGTTTAGCAATAAGCCACACCCAACGACGGTAAACCTTGAGTGTTTGACCAGTTCACGATATAATATGCACAGGCGATGTAAAGTATCAATTATCCTTAATTGGTAATATTATAAAACCTTACAGCTACTGTTCCTTCGCAGTTTATCTGTCTGTTCTTCTATTGTCATTTAAATATGTGTTTGTCGTATTTATTCGTTATCGGTAATAAGGCATACTTAATCACACTCGTACATTACATGAAGTTTATTATTGTACATTTAATACTTGTATAATTCATTAACGGTAATAGGCATACTTAATCACACTCGTACATACATGAAGTAATATTATTGTACATTTATACGTGTATAATCATTGGCGCATATTATAAACGGTGATGTTGGCTGGCTTACCAGTTGCTTTGCTATTCTCGAGCGTACGGGATAGTATCTGACTGGTCATGCGTGGGGTTCGTGTTCACCCCGCCATCTGAAGGACAGCCTGCAGCTTCAATTTCGTGATCACCTTACCGTCAACCCGACAGTCTGCTTAAAGTTAATCCCTCAGTTAATCCATCAGGTAATTCCTAGTTTAGTTTTTGATATTTACACATGTACCGACAGACTCGGCACAAGTCTGAGGGCACCCCGATTTGCAAATGCAGTAGTTCAATAAAACGTAGCCAAGCATTTCAACCCGGTTGTGACGATTAATCCTCCGATTTTGCCTCATTATGCAACAGTAGTGCAACACTTTCATTGTCATTGTACTCGAACGTTTGTCGAGGCATCATTAAAATTATAATGACGCTCATAATGAGATTGATAGTGCTTTTCAGAGTTATTACATACTATTATTATGTAGCGCTTCTGATTTTAATTTTCTGTTTGTGTTCGTTTCTGTTTATAATTATGATTGATTGTTTGTTGGATTGTTTGTTATGCTTCTTTTGGCATCATAAATTCAACGTGTAATTTGCGCCGCAAAATGAAAAGGTGTGGAATGAGGAGATGGGGAATTAGTTAAGACGAAGTGGTCAACCGTTTGCACCATCCACAAAGAGCCGACAAAAATGATGAGCATTGTAGCTCTCTCCAGGGAATAGGCTTAGCAGCACATTAAGAACGCTGTAAATTAATGAACACGGTCCAGGAGCGGGTTGAAAATTAATTGATATTTTTAGAACACACTGTTTATTATTGATTCGGCCCTTTAAGTTTCGCGACTGAATCCGAAGGTCTTCTTTGTCACGTTTACACATACAAAAATATGGCAAAACCTCAACCGTACCTCTTCATTTTCTTTGGATTTCATAGGACAAGACCTTTCTTACATTGGCTTTTCCCTTTCCAGTGACATACCGGGTCGCATTTCGACTGAAATCTTGCCTTGTACAGTATCTGTTGTTTTATGAGGGTATTTCCATTTAATATTAATAAAAAAAATATTCGTACTTAATATTAGCTTTATTAGAATGCAAGGACTGCGATTGCATAATGGCGATATAATTAAACGTACACTTATACGCGCCAAAATATCGAAGCAAAATGCTCGCTACCGCTTCTTCAACTCGAGAGACACACAAATATCAGCATGAACTTAATTTGAGCATGAAGAAAGAAAACTGTTCGTATATATAAAATTTAGTACCTATTACTTTTATTGAAACAAAAAAAATAGGCGCAATTGCAAAGTGACAAGTAGGTTTGCCTATCCGATTTCGTATTTGCTAAGCGCGTGTATTTACGTCCGATGACTGCGCATTATATTATGGTTTTTGCTACCTTTCCCAGATGCCCACTTCAAAATCAAAGAACATCCTCTCTTTTAACAAAACTTTCCATTTTACATTTACGTTACCGTTTCTAAGACAAAATTCCTAGTCGCGTCACCTGTTAAACAATCGGGTTGCTGTACCGAGGTCACTGGCTTACACTGGTCCCGGGACTGATATCAGATACACAGGCTTGTCATTAGACTCTCCACAGTCGCTGTGCCTTGTTTTGTGCGCGCCGCGATGGGCCTGCATTCGAAGGCTGTGCAGCTGTGAGCACGCGCTGCCAGACACAGCGACTGTCGGTTCTTGCAAGTATATGAATATTCATAAGGGTAGTGATGTCAAAAGAAACACCTATCTAACTGGGCGGAGAGAATATATACTAGTAGCTGGTAGACTTATATACGCGGTATGTTTTTATTTTTTATTTTTAATTTTATTTGGCTATGGTACTTGTCATTTGTTTGATTAACGGATGTGTGGAGTTCTATAAAGTACCCGGATCAGGCAGAAATCCGACCGGTCGCTTGCAAGAACGTCCAGACCCTGGGATTCGCGTCGCGTCTCTGAAGGGCGCGCGCGTGTTCCAACAGGAAGAACGAGAATCGCAGGGTCTCTGCCAGACTAGCTTGTCATGTGTAATCATTCGATTCTATAGCAGATTTGAATCTGTCTCTCCTAACACACGCAATTTTCTTGCTTAAACTAGTCAATACCACTAACAGTAAATCATAAAAAAATTTCTGACCACTTTATTGAGCATTCCTGACTTGCATGACGTACACAGTCGGCATTTTTACAAACTTTTAAGGTGAACTTTATTAGCCATTGCGAAAGGTGAAACCGGTATTTTATACTCCCTTCGGAATGACCCCCATTCCGAGTTCTTATGTCACCTCCCTGAATGAGTTTCTTTTCCCATGCTCTTATGTACTTTCCTACGTACTAGGTTACCTGTAGCCCAGTTTAGCTATCTATATATTGCTTTGACTTGGTTGGTGCCCAGTGCGAGTGTATGTGAGCGAGTATGTATGTGTGTGAGTGCTTCGTGTGGAGGGATCGCTGTCAGAAAAGGGTTTAGCCGATCGGTTTTGAATGATGTCTTTGCTGGGTGACTTGGTGACCACGTTGAGAGTTCGAAACCGATCGACAATGTACCGAATTTCTCTGAAGGTTTGACTCATCGTGATTCTGCAAAATTATAGTGACGATACTTCCGTTACTACGTGAGGACATTGTCACGTTGAAACACCGCCTTGTTTCGTAAAAAGTCATGACAGTACACTTTTATTCACATTTCGTTTCACAGCGCTTAGCGTGGTCCCCTACAGTCTTAAGGTCAAAGTTGGATTGATTGTCTTCGCTCACGCAAAAAGGATATGTCATTTATTGCCACAGAAAAAATACATCATGCTTCAACGATTGGTTAATCATGCTTTAACCTTCAAGGTGACAACTCACTATTGTCAGCTGACATGATACTTAGGCAGTTAATACAATTAGCAGACAAAGCTGTCGAGTAACGGTCCGATTACTGTCACTCCGATATCAGAAATCAGTAGAGGAGAGCGCAATACTATTAATCTCAGCCATACACGATACAAAACAGTTCTGAGTACGCTTTTTACACATGTAAAGATGCATGCGTCACTGTGCGGGCGTGTATGATATCTCGTCTTATTTTGTGAAGAGCTTTGTCTAACTTGACGGCTTTTAATAACTTTATACGTCTTCCAGTGTGGTAAGCTTACAGAACTTGGCATAATTCATCCGTATCAGAGAAAGTGAGGCCGGTCTTTCACAATTAATCGTGGAGCATTTTCCCCTAAAACTGTCCGTCTTTATCGTCTCATACAGGTAAGCACTTTAACTGTAATTTTATTCAAAAGACCTCGGTAAGAAAACAGCATGAAGTGCGCAATGTCAGCTGTATGAAAACTAGCATATGGTGTAATTTAAGTTTCGACCTCCGCGTTAATAAGCTAACAAAGACGGCCAGCTCATATCATTCATGGCTGTTTTAATAAGAATGCAACTTATGATGTCCTGAACAAGATTATCGTTACTATCAACCGTTTCTCTTTTTTTTCACCTTTTTCGTTTCCTTTCACTTTTTTTAAGAGACACAATTCAGACGGAGAACAACGATGGACCAAAATGTATCATACATCTTGTATTTCATCTTGTTTATGGCTATTTCCGTTGCCAAGGTAATATGTTTGTAAATTGTACGTGTCTGTCTTCAAACTTGGCTTTTGTGACGTTTCATTTCTTTACTTTTGTTTGTTTGTTTGTTTGTTTCCTCTTGCAAAATCAATAGTCTGCATGTCTATGATCGACTTAATTTATGTAATTAAGCCAAGAGATCCATATCTCTCAAGTTTATTTATCTATTTCGTTTGTTTGCTTGTTTGCTTGTTTTCGTTGTTTTGTTTGTTTGGTTTTTTGTGGGGTGCTAATTACACGCGAGAAACCTTCCTAGTGATACTGCAATCATTGCAGAAATGGTAGTAGTATGTTAGTATGTTTCGATGTTCGTTGTTGATGGTGGTTCAATTATTAGCAGATATGGCAACAATTATAGTGTACAGTAAGGATAAATAGCCATTTTTCCGAATGATTTAATGTCAGAAATCTCACATTTGAGGACTGGGTTTGGTCAAACGATCTATATGAATCAGAAAACTTGGTCTTCTAAAATGTGTGGTTTTAACATACGTTAATTAATGCCCTGGACATTAAATCATCAAAATTGGCAATTTGTCGACAAACGCCCGTCTAAATGTTACCATGCAAAAAGGAATTGTATCACAAAGACGAAGTGTATGTATGTGTGAATGTCATATTTAATCTCCGATCTGTAGTACTTAATATAAGCCTCCGATATATTGATACACGCTAATATTGTACGCTCCACGAACGAGTTGGTACTAAGAAACAATCTACCTGACATGTACATTTACCGATATTTTACATGTAAATTTAACATGGCCATTATCCCATGTTAACTCTATGGGGACAAATACAGTTTTCATATGTCGAAAAATAAGACGGTACATTTAAAAAAATTTCTTCTCTAAGAGCTTTAAGATAAACCCACACAAGTGGTAAGAAGAAACTCTCTGTCTGTCTGTCTGTCTGTCTGTCTGTCTGTCTGTCTGTCTTCTGTCTCTCTCTCTCTCTCTCTCTCTCTCTCTCTCTCTCTCTCTCTCTCTCTCTCTCTCTCTCTCTCTCTCTCTCTCTCTCTCTCTCTCTCTCCTCTCTCTCTCTCTCTGCCATATTCATCGACTAAATTTCTAAATTTCCTCACAGGGAGAAAACTGCCACCGAGCCAAATTCGTGTGAACAGATTTGCCAGATTGGTCTTAGTGGTGAAGACGTGTGTAGTTGCCTGGAAGGATACATCCCCGTAGGAATGAAACTCAGTGCCAAGGTATCGACGATTGAACATTCGTTTGCCTTTATTTTCACGTTCGGGATTGAGTGTTTGTCCCGTTGCGAAAAAATGACTCTATCTTTGTCTGAACTCCCGCGTCGATTTCACGATTCGGAAGAGTTTCAATTTTCAAGTTGAATTCACGGTCAAGACTGCAGCTACCTCGCCATCTACGACACTTCCTTACAAATATCATTCATGAATGGGACGGGGTAGGCCAACGTGACACAAAAAATAGGCACAGCAACTAGACTGTCACAACGGCTCTGTAACATTGTGCCATTGGGTCTTAAAGCTTATGCAACTCTGATGTAGTTGTAGAATATTTATATATATGACCTTGATATATCATGTCACTTTGTTGCAACCCAAGAGATTTTGCTGAAAACGTAATTATCCGCATTTCAGCAGTTACCATTCGCGCTTTTTGACGCCGTTTTGACATTTCGATTAACCTTAACCCCGTGACACGATGTGTTTTTGCTTGCGCTTTAAATTTAAACAATTAAATATCCTTTATTAAAATATCAGATATGGACGAATGTGAGGCTGAAATGACACCACTGTCTGTCACCATCACTGTTAAACACTCCCGGATCCTTCTACTGTGCTTGTTTTGATGGCTTTCGACTGTTGTCCTGACGGCGCGACATGCCGACCAGGTATGAAGACTTTCGCACATTTCCTCGTGATTTATAGAAGTCTGGCGGGGGAAAGTGCCACTTTTAAGGCAAAAGTGAGAGTAATTACGTCGATTTCTTTCTTCGGTATAGAGACGTATAGCCCACAACTTCTCGATGGGAGGTGCTCTAGTATTGAAGTGGTGTGTGTAACTTGTGTGCAATCATCTAGTGTGCACCATGATGAAGATAAACAGCTACAAGAGGTCAACCATTGCACCTTAAGGAGCCGTCATTATTTACGGCCTGGGGGGGGGGTCGGAGGAATTGCTTTAGAAACTCTAAAATTTTGAGTACCCCCCTGCCAACCATGACGTGTTTGAGTAACCCCCCTCTCTGCTACAGAAATTTTGAGTGACCCCCCCCCCCGAAAAAAAAATGGGAAAGTTAAATATCTATACAGTAAAATGGATTGCTGCTGCGACAGGCCGTGTACAGACCCTGATTAAACCCTGTGGTACAGGTCTGTGTTGGAAAGATTTTCCGTTGCTGTGACAGGGTTGATGACATGCAGTGTTTTCCGTAGGTTTTTTTACTCGAGGGCGAAGAGCACAAGCGGCCCGCGGGGGGGGGAGGTCAGGAGGGGGTGTCCCCCCTCCTGCCGTTGGAGCCTTTGAAAATAGAGATTAAAATGGTGTTATTTGGTGGCACTTTAGGAGTATTTTTTTCCGATTTTTTTCGTATAAAAAACTCAAAAGACAGAAATACGAGACAGTATTCCAAAAGTTATATTCCAGTTCACTTAACATGAGGCTTGCCACGTTGCATAGCTGATCATTTTCGTCTGAAGATCACAATAACGTGAAACACATAGTGTAATGAGATTTTGTTTCTACTTGAAACCACCTGTATTATATATATATATATATATATATTATATATATATATATATATATATATATATATAATATATATATATATATATATATATATATATATATATGTGTGTGTGGGTGTGTGTGTACATATACCGAGTATGAAAATATATATCTCAAGCATACATATTGCTACTATTATTGTTGTATTAATTCATAACTTCACTAAATGCTTCAGTACATATCACAAATTGAGTAGCCCCCCCCCCCCCCTTTCTTGTTCTCCACTTTTGAGCAACCTCCCCCTTTTGGCTTTCGATTTTTCGAGTGACCCCCTCAGATTCCTCCGGACCCCCAGGCCATAAATATGACGGCTCCCTAAGCCGAACGTAAACAGGTTATTTTGTTTCGTGACCTCTAAACAAAATTACTTTCACCCATTCCGATTTCATTTCTTACGACATTCAAACATTACCATGACGTATGGGACAGCCGCTAACCTTGTATGTCGAGAAGGCAGCACTGCACCAATCAAGAATCGAACTCATTACAAAAGCTTGCATGAGATCCAAACTACATAGGCCTAACAGTGTACACTAAGGTAAAATGCGCCCCGGGGACAGATATTCGGACTCTAAAACGTTTACAATTCTCTTCTGATATACCACTTGTGGGGACCCATTTTAAAGCTCTTGGTGTAGGATACATTTTCACCGTCTTAGTTTCCGAAAGTCGTTTTTTTTTTTTTTTCCCAATCGAGTTAACCCAGGATAGCGAAAATTTTGATTTCAAATATCGGCAAATCTTAGGTAAATTATTCCCCTAGTACCAAATTTTGCACCCGGCCCCATTTTAATTCTTGACAATGATTTTGAAAGAAAATTGGTGAAAGATTCCTTAAGGAAAAGTTTGAGTAAAAGTTTATGTCTTTCACTTTCGAGGTGCACACTACCTTAAGCTAGCAAGTTGAGTTGCACTGAACTAAACATAAAAGCATGGATGACAATAAACAAGTTGCAGTTAAATGATACCAAGACTGGGATTCTCCTCATCCATTCCAAATTCCTCACAGTTCCTGAACCAGTTCGCCATCTAATGATTGGGTCATCTTCAGTACCTGTTGTCGACACTGCACGGAATATTGGTGTTACTTTTGACAAATTCCATATGTTCAACCATCACATCAAAAATACTTGCAATTCAATATACCATCATCTCCGCTGAATCAGATCCATCAGGAAATACCTCAAGAAGAACACCTGTCATACACTAATTCATGCTGTTCTTTCAACCAAATTGGACTATGGCAATGCTTTACTCTTTGGACTTCCCGACAACTCCATCTCTTTTCTCCAACGTGCTCAGAACACTGCTGCCAGAATAATCACTCGTTCCAGGAAATTCACACATATTTCAGCAATCCTTCAGGATCTACATTGGTTGCCAGTCCGCTTCAGGATAAACTACAAGATTCTACTGTTTATCTACAAAGCTCTGCATAATAAAAACCCAGGATATATCAGTGATTTAATTAAGCCATACACACCTCAACGCTCTCTCCGATCGGCGAACAAGGGCTTGTTGGCCACAACAACATACAACAACAAGACATATGGCAGCCGTGCTTTCTCTAATTGTGCTCCAAAACTGTGGAATGACTTACCACAAGACATTCGTCAATCATCAAGTCTGGAAACATTCAAAAACAAATTGAAGACACATCTCTTCAAACTAGCTTGCTGCACAGACCAATTCTTTAAGCGCCATTGAACAGATATTTTTACGCTCCCATATATGCATATGTATATATGCAAATGGGAGGTATTCGTAAGGTGGCAAAATTGCGTCTGTGTGTATGTATGTAAGTATGTATGTATGTCTGTTAGTCCGTCCACATCAAAAACTCCTAAACCGTAGCACCTACTGTCTTAGTATTTGGTGTACAGGTGCACCTAGGGGTGGAGATGTGAATTTGTTCAAATGAACATGTCAGTGCCAAAAATATGCAAATGAGGGGGAAAAGGAAAAATCCTGCAAATGGCTAAAACTCAGTAAGCATTGGTCAGATTTGGTTGAAACTTGGTATGCAGATTTCTTTAGGTATTCTAAATTATGTGTGCAAAAATTGGGATGAAATTTGCATGTTTGTATTTTTAGGGTATTTTTTCCGTTTTTAGTCAAAAAATCTTGTTCTCTGAAAGCGCTTGTCTGATTGCTATGAAACTTAATACTCATGTTCCTCAGAATGACCTCAGTCATGCTTGTACAAATTGTATTGATATTGTCATATTTGTAATTTTGGGGCAATTTTCCCAATTTTTGATAAAAAAATTTTAATCCTAAAACTACTAATTTGATAGCTTTGATATTTGGTATACAGGTATCTAAGATAAATGTCAACATAATGTATTGAAGGTATGTTGAAACTGGCAATTTTTTTTTTTATTTTGGGGCAATTTTTGCCTTTTTTGGTCAAAACATTTTTCTCCTAAAACTTCTGATCTGGTAGCTTTGATATCTAGTGTACAGGTTCCTAGGGTTTATGTTAATAAGATATATTTAAAATTAGGATGAAATCTGCAATTTTGTATTTTGGTGGCAATTTTTCTCATTTTTGGTCAAAAAATTTGTTTCTCAAAATTTACCAGTCTGATTGCTTTGATATTTAGTAAACTGGTTCTTAGGGTTTTTGTTAATAAGATATATTGAAATTAAGTTGAAATCTGGAATTTTGAATTTTTGGGGCAACTTTGTGAAACTTGCAGTTTCACTGGGATGTCTGTCATTTTGTATTTTTAAGATTTTTTGTGGTAATTTTATACCTACTGGAACTAAGAGAATATAATGTGGTGATTTAGTAAGCATTTGATATGGTAAACTGTATTTGGTGTTGAAATGCGGTAAAAAAATCCTGGCAGATTTTGAAAAAATTCCAAACAATGCCAATAAAAATTCAGCCAGAGAAGGTTTGACAAAAAGAAAGGTGGGAGAGTGGGGAAAAAAGAATGTACAATGGATCGGATAAAAAAGATAATGTACCTCATCGATCTTCCAGACACCATTCCTTATCAAATGGTCCACCCCAATGTATTTTTGTGCACAATTAACCATGCAGTGTATTTTAGTTTAAGATGTCGAGTGAGGTAAGGATTTGAAAGGAATAGTCAAGTTCACCACAGTTTAACTTTATCTCTTGTGTCATCATCCTTGTGTAATTGGTTAAGTTTGTAAGTTGTTCCAGATGTGGATGCACCAGCTGTTCTGGAAGAAAACAATGTTTACTTTTCCCTGTAGGGTTTCTGAGTTGATGATTGTATGTTGAAATTTCTGCATGTATCTGGTGTATGGGCAAAGTGTAAACATTGGTTGCATGTTATGTATTTCAGTCTATGTCAATATTGTAAATGAAAATCACGAACAGTTTACTGTGTGCTTGTAAAAGATAACATATTTGTCAATACATAAACTGCCTTGCAGATTGGTTGTCTTAAAGATTATCACAGAAGTAGAAAAGGAAAAGAAACTAATCAAATTGCTGTAACATATTCACTCTCAGTGCCTGTATAGGCCTATACTTAATTATTTTATCATTACATTCAGCTGTTTGTTATATCTTTATCACTCTCCATGGGCCAAGGCACACTTGGGGTCAATGTCATCACTCTTTGCCAGTCTGTGTGTGTCAGTCTGTCTGTCTGATAGTATCCATGTTTCATACAATTGTTGACTTGTTTTGATAACTATATGGGAGCGAACAGTGATGTTGTCACTATTTTTTCTTGGATTCTGGCGCTATATAAATTTGTTTGATTGATTGATTGATTGAACTCGATATTTTGGCATATACCGCAAAAATGGTTTCACTTAAGTTGTTTATTCTCATCTAGTTGCAAGTAGAGTTTAAGTGTGTACACTGTGTTCAGTATTTTAATTGTTCCAATAAAAAAAACATGAACAACTTTTCACCTGAAACAAAATTCATGAAAAAGCTGAAAGTCCCCCAATCTCTTCTTTGACTTATCAGATTTGCTTTTTTTCAACCCTATCTCCGTAATGGTTTGGTCCAATCCAATTGTTTGATTGAGATGTGGGACTTATACAATGGGAAATGGGGCGAAAGGGCTAAATAATACGTGCATACACTGTATCCTGTTTCATGCTTTGATAAAAAGCATTCACTGTCTTATGAAATGCAACATTTCAGTTTGTGCTGTGGACGAGTATCCGTGTTCTGACGGTCTTTGCATACCGAATCTATGGATATGTGATTACTATTGGGACTGTGCAGGCGACGAGGGCGAAGCTTGTGTGGAGGTAGGATTTCGATACAGATGTGACAATAAAGATCTCCCTTATTCTGAGAGAGAGAGAGTGAGACAGACAGTCAGACAGACAGACAGACAGTGAGACACATGAGACAGACAGAAATGCAGATAGGCAGACACGAAGACGGAGACAAAGATCACGAGAGACAGATAGAGAGACCGATAGACAGGCTGACAAACTGATTGACAAACCGATAAAGAGACTCGAAGCGACACTGACAGATGTCAAGATAAATACACACTGTCAAAGATCCATATTACATACTACTACTATGCTAGATATTTACGTTGAATGCACAATATATACCTGGCGGCAGATCAAAATTTTTACTTAGAATATCACTAGCTGTCAACAAATGATGCGAAAGATATCGCTCTGAAATGGTTAAATTCCTTGTTCACCCTTTTTTTGGCAAAGTTTGTGGTGAACAGAATTTTGCTTGCGAAGATTTGTCTTGTATACCTAATGCCTGGGTGTGTGACGGTCAACACGACTGTCCAACCGGTGAAGACGAAGGACTATGTGAAGGTATGTCTACCTAAACAGGTATCACTATATTTTGTGCCTAGGGTCGGAAATATATCATTAAAATAAATTGTTAACGCACAAAGTAGTGAAGTGGTGAATGTGTGTACATCTAAAATTTTCGATAAAGATTATGGACATGGGTGAGAGAGTGGCTACCCTGAGGATCCACTGCATAATATTTGTTCTTTTTCAACTTTGAGAATAGAAATACCTTACCAGCAAAGTTTCTCAGATATTGCGAAAAAACGATTGATTAGAAGCCATGACAAAACTCTTGAAGAAATTCTGAGAAGGTTTTCTCGCTTTACAGAGATGATAGTTACTTTAATCTTATTTTACAGTATTCATTTGTGCTGAAGATTCATACCACTGTGACGATGGCAAGTGTATACCCGAGTATTGGAAATGTGATGGTATAACGAATTGTCCTGATGGTGATGACGAGGATGGTTGCAAAGGTGATGAGATGTACCTCGTACAAAATGATGTTTGCATACCTCTAACATGAAAAGTACACGATGTCCCCGTGCTTTTGCTACAAATGACTGACATGTACTGATGTCGTTGTTGTAGCCTCAGAGCGGCGATATCATTTTAACACGAAATTAGCCCTCAAGAGCCTTCTATAATCCACTTTTGCCAGGCATACCGCAAGACTTGTCATTCCCATTCCTTTTTGGCGTCATTCACTTTTCCAAACGACGGAAATCTCTAATATCTCCCAGGCTATAACCTACAAAATTTATGTTTGTAAAGAGTAAGGGCAGCGATATAACAGAGACAGGATTCAAATTGTTAGAATATTTAAATACTTAAATACTGGTAAGTTTATGATATATAACCCACTTTTATCAGACATAATGCGTGACATGTCACTCCCATACTTGTTTGATTTGATTCATTTTTGCAACTTCAACATTCTTTCAAACGAAAGGACAATATTATATGAAAATGTAATAAACAGCGTTCGCCTTTCAAATATGTTTCATCTTACGGTTTTTCTCTTTTTTTGTCTTTTTGTCTCCGAATATTGGTCTCCTTTTCATTATACACACCCTTTCTAATTTTTCTCGGACTTTTCCCTTTAGATGATATTTGTACTCCAAATCAATACTTATGCTAGAGTGGAGCCTGCATTTCAGATGAGGGGCGCTGTAATACAACACAAGACTGTGAGCTTGGGGAGGAAGAAGTTGATTGATCAGGTACAGTGAAGCACTGTTGTAAATTATCAAGGACTATCATTAAAACTTACTTTTCATTTCTGATAGCTCACCTGAGATGCCTAGAATATAGACGCCAAAGCAGCATGATTCGCGAAATGAGTTATATGCCTACAACTCGCTATGAATAATTCCAAATAAGAACACGCGTAGACTTGTGATATCGCGTAGACAATGTGATAATCGGCCTACTTGTTCTTAATACACAACTCAAGCTGCAAATATGCAAATTAGCATTCAACCAACACGTCGGACACCTCTGTATTTCATGATTCTCTCCTTCTATCATCATCTGAATCAAGATTCATCTGACCTCGGCCACAGAGAAGTCTGATTTCGAAGAATTAATTATGCAAATTAGCCTGAATAATACAGGCCGAACTCACCTCAAAAGAACGATTTGTCTGTATACTATGATTGATTTTCATCAGATTAGCCGTTCTTGCCCACGGAAATTCCGTTTATATTGAGACACACAGAGAGACTGAAGACTGATACGGGTGCATCATTTGGCAAAATAAAAAAAAAACGATGTGATTCCGGTAACCCAACCTACCCTTTTTGAAACCTTACGACGTTTAACGTTTTTTCTCACACGTCGAATTTAGTTGCTTTTTGATGCATCACGCTTGAATAAAATAAAAAATGCAAAAATAATCCAGACCGAGAAACTTTATTTTTTGAGGGTTCGTTAATGACAACACATTCCTCTTTTACGCCTTGGCTAATATATGTTAGTACGGAAGCTAAAAAGACCCCTGCCACGCTACGTGAGGCTTTACCGGATTTTTGCGTCACTTTTGTCTTCGAACGCACATACCACAGTACTGTAAATTTCCCATAATTCATTACGATTTTAATACTTGGAGATTCCTCAGTGGTCTACCATTTCTCCCGTGTTTGGACAAATTCAGACTAGTTGTAAAAATCTGAAAACGGACTTTTAAGGACATCATTCTTCCCAATTCTCATTTTAAATGATTTGGAAAATTATGCATGATTGACAGAGGAGATAGCATTTTTGTAAAATTTTCCACTAGTTGTGTCTTCAGCCGTACATAATAATGTGATGGAAAGTAGGGAATCTAGTTGCACCTGTTTTATGAAATAAAATAATATTGATTTTTTCCAATGGAAATGACAAAAGAAATTTGAATTCTAAGTTTTCTCATATAAGAGAATGACCCCTTCAGTTCGTCATTACATTTACACCCGTGGCCACTTTAGTGTTGATCAAGGCTACTTGATACAGACAGAAATTCTGCTTGTATAAAGACAAAACAGACCCTGCCAAGGGTTGTAAATGAGAGCTAACGATTGGCACCCTGTGTTAAAAATTGAGACATAAGATACCACTTCCATTCATTAAAGCCTCTACACGATAATTAGTTTATTGAGGCAACACACTTTTATGAGCTCACTGCTATAGCATCAAGTAAAATTGTATGTCCCATGCAGACAGTGTGTCTGGGGAAATTGAAGTAAACAAGACTTGTACATGGACCAGTGCATGGTAATGTTACATTGTATTTCAATCTTGAACACAGGGTGCCAATCGTAAACTCTATTTACAAACCCAGGCAGCGCTAGTTTTGCCTTTGTACCAACAGAATTTCTGTCTGTATCAAGTAGCCTTGATCAACACTAAAGTGGCCACGAGTGTAAGTATCTACAGAATGTGACTCTTATAGTTGTTTAATGGCTATTTGGAAACTTTCACTAAAATGCTTTTACTAGATAATATTTATCAATCATTCTGATGCTGCTTAGAAAAGTAACCTTCAATGATACAAATCAAAGAGAATTGTGGGTAATTTATTGTACTGTGATGCGGTCGTCTCATGATGTTTGTAGAAACAGATTTATAGGAAAGTGAGAATTATTCGACAGGGTAAGCAGACAATAACGAGAGCTCGTCATTAGCGGAAATCAGTTTGCATTATGGCATAATGCAAATACTACATTGAGTCGCAAAAACTTGTGTTGTTTTATCATGCAGTGAAGACAAAAATTTAGCGACTGGGAAACCGGCGTTTCAGAGCAGCGAGCACGATGCCAGGTGCCGCCAACGAAGCTGTTCGTGCAAAAAGGTGTTCGTGCGAAGTTTTTCAGCGGGCGGGCCACTTTCAAACTAATCTGCGGGCGGGGAGAAAATATCGATGTTTACTGTGGGCGGGGAAGAAATTTCATTACTTTCAGCGGGCGGGGAGAAAATTTTTGACAGTGGCGCCGGAAAATACGCAGAGGGAGGGGAAAGCGGCGTGCTTAATAGAACTTGAGGAGAAATTAAGCGCCTAACTTACAGAGGAGCAATGTTCCAAGGTATACTGCTAAGTGCTCGCATGGTTTTATGTTGATTTGGGTTGCCTAGTGGCATCTAGTTGGCAATGGAGAATTGCAGTAGGGGGAACGAGGGCAGCGGGGAGCTTGAATTGTTGTGGGGAGTGGGGAGCGGGCAGAGTGTAGATACCGGAGGGCAGTGGGCATCAAAATTCAGTGGGAGGGCACATTTTCAGTGTATACCAGTGGGAGGGCAGTTACGAACAGCTCTCACTTTCCCCTCCAAATTTTAGGTCAGGGTCAAAAATAAGAAAAATCGGTATATCAGCCTTCAAAACATGTTTTGTGATGATTTTGAGAAATTAATGTAATTTGCCAGTTGGCGGCACCTGACGATGCCAGGGGTGTAGCATCTAGCGCCCTCGACGGTGACAAGAATGGTAACTACTTCGAGGGAGGGAGCTGCTCACACACGCGCTGGGATTTTGAACCTTGGTGGAAAGTTGATCTGCTGATGACGTACCGAATTATTAGAGTACACATTGTAAATCGAGACGATACCTGCTGTTGTAAGTTGCGTAAACTTTCCTAATGCCCATCACATGTGTATGTTAGATTGACATGTGTCATGACGATGACAGGAGTCCATGCAAAGGTTCTGTCATTAGCCAGTGCGTGATGAAAGCAATATTTCAGCTGAAACATTCTATTTCTATGTATGTGACAAAGAGCTTTCATTCTTTCGAATAATGCTTGGTTGTGTGTGTGTGTGTGTGTGTGTGGTGTGTGTATAATTGTTTTTCCCTACTGCCGTAAGCACTGTACTACAAAGCATCTTTAGTGTTGCAACGTGATGGCAAGTAACGCTTTCTACACGAATTTGTCGTCGAAACATTCTACAAGTGAGGAGAAGAACAGCAAATACTTATACATGTAAAGGTCACTGAAGTTAACTTACAGAGCAAGTACAGTTATTTTGCAGACGATCTTTAGTGGCCGCCGCCGATGAAGTAAAACCCTTTGTACGTTTGTTTCAATGAGACATCGCGAAAGTTTTGTAATCAATGACATTTAAAGAAAACTTTCCAAACGGTTGTTCGATCGACCCCCGGCGAAACAAAATTGTAGCGCGGATGATCATTTGTTGTACGCAACAGTACGCGGGCAGTTGTCTGATCGTCGCCATTGTAACAAAATTATGTTGCAGACGATCGCTTGATTGGCGCCGTTGTGAGGGCGGGAAACGATGAAGACCATCTACAGAATCCGATTTGCGGAGAACCGATTGGCCTCGACAACAGAGGCGAGATTGTTATCAATTGTCCCGGGAGAATGCTTGGAAGATACGTTAGTGTTGATTTCCTGATCGCCTGGACCCGCTGTCGATTTGCGAAGCCGAAGTTTACGGACAAGGTAACGACGTTGTTTTGAATTGGTGTGTTACTATTTGATGATGCATGTGCATCCAGAATTACAACTGTTGGTGGCTCTTCTCGCATTTTCACTGACATCAGTATGTAACAAAGGAAGGAGCCCTTGGTTTGCTTTATTGTTGTTTTGGGTCGTAAAAAGATGCTCCAAATTCAGAATGAGATGTCCCGGATGATCTTGATTGTCAACAAAACACGCATGTGCTGTTAAGTCTTGCAGACTATTCTGTATTACGCTATTTTAATTTGTAAAGTAATCTGTTGCTTATGACATTAATGGCAATGGCGTATTGTCATCTTACCTTACCCAAAATGCTATCTTTTCCAGATATAAGGAATTGCTCGGACGGAGATGCTGCAGAATTTGAAACGTTGCCTTGTTGTCCGGGTTATGAACTTCAACAAAGCAAATGTGTCGGTATGTAACCCTGTTAATGTACGTTAGATTGACTTTGGTCTCAGTTCATCAGACATCAAATCACTCAAATCTAGGCAGAGAGAGCTTCTTCCAATGTTTATGATGCAACCAAATTCGACTGTTGGAAGTCTAATATATTAAAGTAGAATGCGCCTCGGTGTATTCCCACTCTATAACCTTTAGCATAATTTTCTGATCCATCACTTGTAGTGGTTCATTTTAAAGCTCTCGGTGTAAGAAAAATTTTCACCGTCTTAGTTTGTCAAAAATTGACGATTTTATTTTATTTTATTTTATTTTATTTCATTTAATTTTATTTTTATTGTTTTCAATGGTGAGAGGGTACATACATATCTATTACGAAAACTAAAATGCAATGATATAAAATATGTCAGTCAAGAAGTCTCAGAGACCATATGCCTGTAAGATTTTTCCAACTATATGTAATGAACTCACCGTATTGTGGTTCTAGGAATAACAGTGTTCCTCATGCCGGAAAATGCCGAGAGAGTTTTGACCGGTTAAGAAGGGCTTGACTACGCAGTTTCTGCGTAGTGAAGCTTCATTACGTATTCATGGTGACCCCTGGCCAGCTGTCAATAACTTTGGGGGCTTTTGTCTTTTGGCCTGCTTTGCATATGCGTCGTTGGACACGACCTGCCAATCACCCAGGTAGTCAATTAAACTATTAATTGACTGTTTACCGACCCAATTAACACTATCCAGCAGTATCAGTCATATTTTAATCGCGTGGCCCGGGTGGGCACAACGTAGAAACGCGTGTATTTCTCTGTGTACGTTTCACTTGTGTTGTTGTTTGTACCATCGTGTGTCCTTGTTTCACCTACAGCATTACCTTCAAGGTGACAGCTTACTATTAATGTTCAGTATCATTGCACCGAGTTCTGCCCACGGTGAAAACCACCTGTTTTGCCTACTAATTACTGCCCGTCGCTGCCCGTCCTGAATGTAGCCTATCTATAGCTACAGTAATCACATAAATCATTTATCAGTTTTGATATATACTCCTAAATTGTAAGTTTGATCAAAATCGAGACCACATTCAAGGGCTATGCAGACTGTCCATGTAAGCACACACAGTGACAAGAAGGCGGCAAACACCTACTCACCAAGCACATCGAATCGGCGAAAAGAAGCATAAAAAGCTAGGCTTATCGCCAAAACAAACGCGCCAAGCGCTAACAAAAACCCATACCAAGCGGCCCTTTTCAGGGCCACCAAATACTCCAAAAAGGGAGCTACCAAAAAATACGATAAGATGAAATAGAACACACAAACACTTAAAAGAAATAACAAAAATCGTACACATACAAACAACTGAAACACAACATTAAATACAAAGTAAACAATCACAGTAACGTAACAGAAAACATGGCCGTAGAAATAAATCAGCTATTTCCAAAGAAAAGCCGACAACAACATGAAATTCAACAACAACCTATCATCGCTCAAACTATGAAACTCCGAAAAATAGTACTAGGCAAAAGCCTTAAAATTCATTCGGACACCAACAAAACCAAACAGAATAAAACCACCTCAGGATTTCAACAAATAAAGTCGTATAATGTGACTACGCTACATCGTGAGACACAAACAATCGCAACAACACCAATTCAAAGAAAAGTCAAATTGGACTCCACGAACAACAAAAAAAAAACAAAAACTTGAAAGCTATCTGAAGCTGCTAAACTCGCACTTCTAGAGATACCCTTTCAAACAAAGAAACAAAACATGTCGCGTGCCAAAAGAATCGCGATAAACCAGCTTGCAAACATTGGACAAATTTTGGGAAAATAACCCTTCGACAAGGGTCGGTTTTTCGTTATTGTCAACACAAACGATTACGTACTCGAATGCGAAAGGCAATTACGTAACACTCAGTATTATACACAACAAGCCAGAACAAACAGTAAACAAAGTAAATGAACTATTAATTAAAATGTACGAGAACAAGCACATCAACCAGGATACTTGTAAGTATCTTGATCCAATAAACATAAATCCGTACCCCGCAGTGGTACTTATTGCCTAAAAATTCACAAACCTCCGCAAAAATCTAAAAGACACACCAGTCAAAACAAAATTTACCGAAGTAAAGAAATATAGAACAAACAAACCGAACCACCAAACGGACTCACAACGTGACCAAAATTAATATACTTGCCTCGCTAATCGGAAAGCAAGACCACTTAAATGCATTAAAATAAATTTTCACAAACACAAACTAAGGAAAGAATCTACACTGCGACTTATGAGAAAACCACACTCGGGTTTCGAAACGCAAGCGTCAAAGGGCGACTCTATCAACTTTTGTAACAACCACTGTGTAACAACATAGGTCCGGCTGCGTCTCGCCATAAGCTTTCCCCACACAAACAAAACATTACCGTACACACTAATCCAAACTTCTCTACAAATATCCAAAGCGAAACAAACATTTCATTAACACAAACAATCGATAAGAATGTAGGAACACATTTTCGAAACGAATCAAACACAAACTCGACACAAAACATTTAGGATAGTTAGGTGGGGAGCCTGTTTCACATTTTTTACATCTCGCTATACTGTCTATGATTCTAAAAATAAAGTCATCTGCCACTTTTTCTGTATACGCGGTTTGGCAAAACTCATCTTTTCAATCGAAAGTCGGGCGATTTCATGGTTCTTTGGGGCACTTAAGTGTACGTCGAGCTTAAGGAATGTAGTTACATTCGCAATGTTTATTCGAAAATTATTTATTCCTTCAAGGGCAAATGCACATAATTTATGCTGTTGGAAATACTGGCCGCTCATAAACAGACAATAAACTCAATATATGTGCATTTTTACTTATATTGTCAAAGTACCACCGACACCCACAAAAAACAAATGGTTCAGTCCAGGTATTTGCAACTCTGCCATCCGACTGGTCAACAGGAAATCAACCATAGGTGTCTTTTGGCACGCGTATACGCCAGTCACCTAGGCGACGGTAATCTGCACCACTTATCACCATCGGGAAGGTACTCCTCCCCATATACACTGGTGATCCCACCCTCAAGGCACTCCGTCATTCGACCAAGCATTGTTATTGTAATTTCCTGCATAAAATTAACAGCGAGGTCAACCGGTCAAACTCTCTCGGCATTTTCTCTCATGTCTTAAGAGTAGACTCAGGGATGGCGGCCATTTTGAACTTGAGATATCGGTAAATCTCCTGTAAGTTGTTTCTCTTGTACCAAAATTTCAACGGTGACCCCGATTTTTATTCTTGATTTTGAAAGAAAATTATTATGGTTAAAATAATCAAATTGAAGAAAGTTTGACCGCAAGTTAAAGTCTTTAACTTTCGAGGCGTGTACTACATTGAGTGAGTGCTCTTACCTAGTGTTTCAAGTAGTTGGCGCCTCGTCAAGGAAAGACAAATTTTGCCAAAATTTTCCTCAAGCAAACTTTCAACCATATTCTTTCGGGTCTAAAATAAAAAAGAAGGGTCACCATGCAACGTTTGGTACTAGAGAATCAAATTAGCTGATACTTACAAATATTTGAAATTCAAAATGGCCGCCATCCCAGGTTATCTCTTTGGGTAAAATAAATTTTTCTTCTTCGAAAAAACAAAGGCTGTGAAAACTTTACTTATTCTTTACTTATTCCATCATTAGAGTAAATATATAAAATATGTGTTTTACGGTAAATAGACAGACCCTAGAAAAGCACATCAACCCTAGGCATGTTTTCGTGTATTTTCATAACATTGAAGTAAATTCTCTAAATTTTACCGGCGTCAGGCACATTGTCACCTGCTCTCGAGCACATAAAACCATGTATTCAGGCAATAATATATAGTATTAACCTTTACGTCGGTCATTGACATTTTAAACTGAGAATAATATGCGCTCTGGCATTTATTCCCCAGATATCGACGAATGTTCGGTCTATCAAAGGTTCTGTGAACACGAATGCGTCAATACACCGGGATCCTTCTATTGTAAATGCAACCATGGTTACCGTCTAAGCACTGATAGAAGAAGTTGCCAAGGTAAGTTTTTAGCATATAGAATAATCATTGGCTAGAATGAGCATGCAAACACGGTCGACCGTCGAAGGGAAAACTCACACCCAAGGGGAAACCAAAAACATGCTATGATCCAAATGGTCTGCCAATATGAGTAATAATGTTGGGCCTTTTTTTGGTCAATTTAAATCATCAGTTGAATATCATTTACTTTCCAGCTAGTCCAATTTTCAAAGCATTCACGGTACCAAAAGATCCCTATAATGCAGCCCTTACATGTGAAAGCCATATAGCTTATCTCTGGTACAAGATACAGACGAGGAGAAACATCAGCGATTGGAAGAGTATATTAGTTCGACGGCATTAGAGAGTGTGAAAATTTCTGGTTCGATGCGAGAGCTTACACGACAGCTACGTAGAAAGTAGTGATGGTACAAGTTTAAGACCGTTCGGATTTGCCCCAGGCGAACCTAACGGAAATGGACCGTGTTTGGTTCAACAGTGGTGAGATTCTAAGCATTAAATCATTCTATACAATCAGTCACAGTCATGAATATCAAATTTTTTCACACTCACGCAATTAACTACAGCAGTACTAGAAGGTATTGCAATGATGCAGTATTTTTATGACACATAGACAACATATCAAAACCTAAAAACATGATTGAAGTAAACGCGTTCAGATAATGGTCACAGACTCATACCGAAAAAACATTAACGTATCCAGACTTATGATGAAACATAAAGACAGACTGACAACAGCTAGGAAGACAGAGATATGGCCAGGCGACCATCCGTGAAGGCGCTGGATTAGAATGATGTCAGACTCATTGGAAGAAGTCAATGCTCAGACAAAAATAATTGCATGCGCTTGCATTTAACATTATATTATCTGTCAAATCCCTAATTGATAGGAATTACATGGAGGAGCTTTACCGTTGGGATGACGATGACTGTGAATTACAGGAGATGTACATTTGTGAGACCACTGGTAGGTTTTATTAACAAACAACTATATATATATATATATATATATATATATATATATATATATATATATATATAATATATATATATAATATATATATATTATATATATTATATATATAAATATTATATATACAAATTACTCTAAGTACAAATTAATAATATATGTTACTTAAAGGCCTCTATTGGCACCAGATTATCTCATCAGAAAATTTACCCACCAGATTACAATTCAATGGAAAACAAAAGGCTGTCACACCTCCATAATCCTCTTATCTACTAGAACAAAGGCGATCCCAGGGATCGCAAAAAGTGCCTTTAAGTTTCATGCATCTTGCAATCATCTTAATGAAACTTAAGTAGCAGATGTAAACCTTCTCCTTACTGACTCCCGTTGATACCTTTGCCTTGTGAACGACACCTTTGATCTGACAGTTACTTTTCAACGAGTCTTGTCCCAACAATTGTAATCGCTGATAACACCTTCAAGATGCGCGTCGCTAATCGTTCCGAAGCAACAAATACAGGAATAGCAGAGAGTTGTCAAAATTTGCTTGGTTTTTCAAAAGACGAAGACCAGGTATTTGACGTCACGTGTTCAATTATTGACAAAGCACCGGGTTACTCTAACATAAGCAAGCAATGTAATCGTTGTATATCAGAAAAGCTACACATAATCAATGCTGACAAATCTACGCTGTTAAACAAACGCTTTGAGTTGGTTTGAAAATGTCGCCACCAAAACAAATATTATGTATAAAATTTTAACACCACTTGCAAATAGAATGGTAAGTCCCAAAGATATAAATGAGACTGTTGCTAAGAACCCTTTCACTTGTGTCTGAAGATTGCAGGATGCATGAAACTTAAGCTACAGATATTATTACTTTCTACTGAAAGTAATTTGTGTCATATTTATAACACTTTGCTTTAAATATATATATATATATATATATATATATATATATATATATATATATATATATATATATATATATATATATATATATATATATATATATATATATATATATATATATATATATATATATATATATATATATATAATATATATATATATATATCGAAGTATACAGATGTCCTCTGGGAAATTACATGCATTGCAGGATGCATGAAACTTAAGCTACAGATATTATTACTTTCTACTGAAAGAATTTGTGTCATTATTTATAACACTTTGCTTTAATATATATATATTATATTATTATATATATATATATATATATATATATATATATATATATATATAATATATATATATATATATATATATATATATATATATATATATATATATATATCGAAGTATACAGATGTCCTCTTGGGAAATTACATGCATTGCAGGATGCAGAAACTTAAGCTACAGATATATTACTTTTCTACTGAAAGTAATTTGTGTCATTATATATATATATATATATATATATATATATATATATATATATATATATATATATAATATATATATATATATATATCTATATATATATATATATATATATATATATATATATATATATATATATCTCGAAGTATACAGATGACCTCTTGGGAAATTACTGCATTGCAGGATGCATGAAACTTAAGCTACAGAATTATTATTCCTACTGAAAGTAATTTGTGTCATTATTTGTAACACTTTGCTTTAAATATCTCGAAGTATACAGATGTCCTCTTGGGAAATTACAGTGCTCGATGCGGAAAGCAGAAAAATAACACAAATTTCTTCTTGTACAAAGTAATAATATAAGGTTATTCCCAAAATACCGGGATTTATGTCCGAGTACATCGTGCAGCGGAGGTATTGTCCGAGACGCGTAGCGTCGAGAACAGTACCGTAGCGTACGATGTACGAGGACATAAATCCCGGTATTGTGGAAATAACCTCATTATTATACACCTTTTTAGACCAATTTTACCTGAAAAACTCGAAATTTTGGCGTTTTTTGGATGCTTCTCGCGCACTGCACTGTGTGATCGCGAGCAGACTGGGAACGCGTTCAGCGCGTCCGCTAAGCGCACAGAACGAAATTTCAACCCGCGCTGCGCAGTGCACGAAATTTTACGTCAGCAGCATATTTTCACTCAAATTCACCGGTTTTGGACTGACCACGATTTACTTTGTGAAGTACTGAATGTTAAGAAGTATATATTTTTGTAAAAAATGTAAAATATTCTCTTACATAATATTTGTTTTGGTGGCGACATTTTCAAACCAACTCAGAGCGTTTGTTTACAGTCCGGGTTATGTCCATATAGAGGATAGTAGGAAAAGCCAATGGCGTACCGTATATGTAATGAGGTTAAGGCAAGAACCAATCACATACAGTATATGTAATGAGGTTAAAGGTTAAGTGGGTTCACTTTGAAATGTTATGCTGAGATCGCGATAGGACCTGACAGATCCACCGTGACCGATCGAGTGAGAGTGTTGGCTACCCGGAGGTGTCGAGTCAATTTGCAACGTTCTACCGTGTTAAAAATTGTAAGGATTTCTTCAGGAATAGTTTTCTGAGTTTCTTTACCCTAGACCATGTTCGACAAAGAGTTATTGGACGTTTTTCGTACTCTTTACCAGCTTCTGGTTAACTTCTCGGTGATTGATTCTGCACGCGTTTTTCTGAGCGAAGGGTCAATCGTACCGGGAAATGCATGGTGATAGAAAAAATCGTGCTCCATCGTGCTCCGATCATTGACAAGAACAGTTGACCCATCGTTGCAAAGCTTGAAACATTCTCCATGCTACACATGGAAAGGTTAAATTAAATTTGACCAAAAATAGGCGATATTTGGCGACAAATAACTTGCTGTAAATTTACAAGGGTCAAATCCTGATTTCTAGGAGCGGTACCTAGCCAGGAAAACCATCCAAAGAAGTAATATTCGATATAATAACCACCAGTGTCAGTCGCCATCTCGACCGTACTGAACATTGTGCATAACGTCTACATCTAAAAAACTACCTAGTGCTAAAAATAAAGGGTGAAATCTGGCCGAAAGTTCCGAACTCATTACAATCTGCGAGCCAAGGATTGCAGGGTTAATTATTAATGACGTTGGCGGCGGCAGGTTCGCTGATTGGTCAATCGTAATATCCTCTCTATGGACATAACCCGGACTGGTTTAACAGCGAAGGTTTGTCAGCATTGATAATGTGCGGCTTTTCTGATATACAAAGATTACATTACTTGCTTATGTCAGAGTAGCTCGATGCTTTGTCAATAATTGACCATAAAATGTCAAAGACTTGGTCCTCACTTTTTAAATTCCATACATACTTTGACAACTCAGTACTGTTTTTATATATCTCGTTACGGAATGATTGCATGTAGTTAGTGAAGCTCGTCTTGAAGGTTTTATCAGTGACGCCGATGTACACCTTCTCCGTTTTGTCCACCGTTGATACTTTGGCCTTGTAAACCACGCCTTTGACTTGACAGTTACCCTTCAAGGGGCATGCATACTTGAGCCGGCAATTACAATCAGCTGGTTGATCCTTACACTGACCTCCGGTGATTACCCTCTTATTATGCGATTTGATAATACTTGCAATATTCTTCATACAGCTATAACTCACTTTAATTGTGTTCCAATTGAAGATCTTGTGAAGTTTAGACCTCTTTGGAAAGTGTTTGTCGACAAGCTGAAAAAATCTCTTCCCGATATTAAGTTTCACGTTCTCGCTGAAGGGGGAGTTGAACCACGTGATGTGACATTTTCTGTTGTTTCTCCTGATTGGTTGGTCTTGACATGTTCGGTGTATCCGTTTGTCTTTCGCGCCATATTGTATTGACCTTTGTATTCATTAAAGATGCCCTTATCACTGGATATTGTCGAGATGCGTTTGCTTATTCAGGTGCAGCCAACGAACAATGCACTTTTAAAGGGGTCCTTACTATGATAAGATATATTGTGTATGACAAGCAATGTGAACTGACTAATTTTAAGTCAAGAGGGTAATTAATTAGCTGTTCATAATTTGCCCTCCCACTAAAAATTTTTCGACCTACCCTCCCGCACTCAAACTTCATTTTTACCCACTCCCCACTTATTTTTGCCTGTTTCCCCTCCCCACTGTAAATTTTTTGAAGCTCCCCTGCCCTGTGGCGAAAAAAAACTTGCCGATTTCCCCTGCCCAGGAAAAAAATTCTCCTCAAAATTTTGTCATTCCATTTCCCCTAGCAGACATGAAAAGTTATAAGTACTTGCCCTGTGTCCCAATCCCCGGAAACACCATGGCTCAACTTCCCCTGTCCCTGTTTTAAAAGTAGCTTTCCCTCTCCTCGTTTTTCGCCAAGCCCTGTTCCCAGGACAATTAACCGATATCTGCCCTGCCCTACAAAAAAAACCTAAAATTTGCTCCCCTACCACATAAAAACATGTCCCCTGCCCGAGCATAATTAAAATTTCCCCTGCCCTCAAAAAATGCTGCTGGAACAGCTTTTTCGATGAATAGCTCCGTTGGCTGCACCTGCTTATTGCGTCAGGTAAGTGTTTAATAATAGCTGGCGGGTGATTAGAACTGCTTGTGGACATACATTGTTTGGTCGTTTGGTTTACGATACGGATAGAACTTGTCGTCATTCAGATTAAATTTCACATCCGAAAAGTTTCACCCCTACAGTACTGAGTTGTAAAAGTATCTATGGAACTTATAAAGTAAGGACCAAGTCTTTGACATTTCGTTGTCAATTATTGACAAACCATCGAGCTACTCTAACATAAGTAAGCGATGTAATCTTTGTATATCAGAAGAGCTGCACATTATCAATGCTGACAAATCTACACTGTTAAACAAACGCTCTGAGTTGGTTTCAAAACGTCGCCACCAAAGCAAAATTGTATCACATTTAAACACCACCTGCAAATAGAATGGTACGTCCCAAATATATAAATGAGAGCGTTCCTAAGAACTCTTTCACTTGTGTCTGGAGATTGCGGGATGCATAAAACTTATGTGACAGATATTATTACATTGTACTTGAAGTATATATATATATATAATATATTATATATATATATATAATATATATATATATATATATATATATATATATATATATATATATATATATATATATATATATATATATATATATATATATAAAGCGATAAATATTCGGTAAGGTATCTTTACCGGAAAGGATGCAGCTAAAGAGTAGTTGGTAACAACTTTACAACTGTTTTTCAGTAATGTGCTTTCATGTGCTCTAGGTATACAGATCGGAGTGATTTTAGTATTCGTACTTCGTATGGTACGACAATCGTCAAATTATTTAGGCTTCGAATCGCTCATGTTAGCTTTGTACAGTTTCTTGTGCAGAAATCTCACAAAGATCTCCATTACATCTCCAGACAGGAACGAGTGCGCTGTACGTCAACAGAACATTCAGTGTGAGCGAATTTGCAAACACAAAATGGGATCATTGATCTGCGACTGTGGTAGTGATGGACCCGTCTCAGACATCAAATGTGCAGGTAGGGAAACTGACGTTTGCAAGATGTCTATGTCTGCGAACTATATTTTATATTTCTGATATTTGAATGTATTAACATAAATTTCTTTAACTTTCAATTCATGCTGATGTCGACCATCTGTCCCTTGTTAATCATTTTGTATATTTTTATGTTTTTTCACTGTTGTTTTGTGTAAAGACAATGTATTTCCATGTTATGAGCTTGTATTTGAAACAAAAATCTCTGTCTCATATTGATGGAGACCAGAACAATCTCCGGGGAAATTTCCTTCAGGTTAGAAAACATGAATACAAACACGGAAGGTTTCGGCAAGACATAGCCGGGTTTGTTGAGGCTGAAACTCGCCACCTTTATGTCAGGAGGAAATATGAATGGATATACGTCAGGTCATTACATCATGTAACTTGTTGAAGTTGCCCGTCAGTAGGGTACGCTTTTGCTGTAAACCTGCTACAACTGACCTGACTTTAGGTTAGTCCTCGTCGAGAACGTTACCCTGAAAACAAGAGCCATTGACGTATGGATAATAACGGAATTCCAAAGCGTTTCGTCGCTGAGTTTATCCACATAGTTTTAAATATTCACTGGCTAGTAGTGCAACCTTCCTCTGAAAAAAAAAAACATTTTCAGTACTAAACAAATTTGTACATTCATTTCTGTGTGGATAATAATGTTTAGACGAAATACGCAACAGACATTTTACTAATCATCATTCGCAAGAAACGTTTAAATTTATGTACAGTTTGATAAAACTTTAAATTTAACTTGATAACAAATATGTTTTCAGAAATAATGAATTGCATAGAAGAAGACAGTGTGGACAGTAGCTGTGACAGGATATGTGTAACTGAGGCAGGCAACGATAGATGCTATTGCGACTCACAGTCACAAGATGAGGGATGCATAGGTAAGTTGAGAAATGCACGTCCCTTCACAGAGCAAACTTTGAATCATCAGTCCGTATTTCTTAAGGTAGTATGCGCCTAGAAAGTGAAAGCCTTTAACGTTTGCTCAAACTTTCCTCAATGAAACTTTCAACCACACTCTTACCAAATCAAGAATAAAAATCAAAGGTTACCGTGCTAAGTTTGGTACTGGAAAAACAAGCGACCTCAGCATTTACCGATATTAAAAATACAGAATGGCCGTCCCTGTGTTAACTCTATTGGAAACAAAACATTTCCATTTTCTGAAAACCAAGACCGTAAGAGCTTTTCTTACTCCATGAGTTTTAAAATGGGCCCCAAGAGTCCGAAAAGCTGTCCCCGAGGCGTATTCTACGTGAAACTAATGTTCGTGACCATTTCCTTACAGGAATGACTCAGAACCGGTACTGTAAATCGACGCCTAAATATGTAAACATAGACGATACAGTAATGTGTAAGACAAGTAAAATTAATACTACTGCGAATATATTTACTGACTTAAATAGCAGAATAGTTAACACTATTTCGACGAAATGCAACATACCATATCACTTTGATTCTATTCCAAAAATTCCTGCCGACCTACCTACCCTTTTTTTGAAAGCGTGTTATCGGAACAGCACACTTTATTTTTTTGGCCCTAGCAGTTTAGCGAACGAAAAACAGGAAAGCATGACACATTGCAAGTAAAAAAAGTGAACGCAGCTGCACACATCGGCTATAAAATTATGTTTGGAGTCATGTGGTTTAACGTTTCATGGCATTGGTCTGATTGTGTAATTGTTTAGTGACTATTTAAGTGTAGTAAATTCATGCTGTGCACTGTGTTGTGTTTCGGATTTTTGGTATTAGAAATTAGCCAAGACGGTTATGTCTGAGACACTGTGATTCTTTTGACGCTTTCGTTTTTGAACCCTGAGTAGTTCCTTTATCAGTCACTTGAGAGTCTATGCTTTGGTATATATACCTCAAAAAAGGAAAAATGTTTCCACCAAAGATATTCACGATATACCCTATCGCTTTCACTGTGTAATATGGTATTCGACAGACAATAACATTTGAGGTGTCCATACCAACTAGTTCGTCATAATGACCTTCGACATGTCTTTTCCTGGGTGTATATGGTACTTACATTAGCGGGAATCATCTGCAGTCAGTGATATATGTAGAAACTATTATACATCTCTAGAAATAGCTACACGATTGTCTATCACTCAGGCCTATCACCATTACATAAAAGGCCAATTCGCTGTACCTTTTTTGCATTTATTTTCAACAAGACGGTTTGACATGTATTGCAGCTTATGTAAAAGTTCCGACGTAAGTGTTACCACAGAACATTTTAACATTTGCGATGAATACACAATTTAGATTTTGACAATAAATAATTTCGAGTTGCAAATCAAATATGGCCGCCTCATACACAAACGTTCTCAGCACCTGAATTCAATCGACCAACTCCACCAACAAAGATTGAAATGATGACACTTGTATGGACATCACAGCTTAATAACGAAAATTGAAAAACATCTCACAGAATATTGGGTGACATATTTTTAGTAAGCAAACAGAGGGCTGGCTTTAAACAATAATATCCATTTCTCCTATTATTATCAGTATATTCGTCAAAGTGTGGCTTCAATGAAATTTTGGGTCTCAATCATTTGGACATCGGTTTGATAACATTTAAACCGTCGGATACTTTTCGCTGTGAATGGGATGTTAACGTTTCAAAGGGTATGTATCACGATATCATATATGAAGTGAGCTTAACGATGCATTTCATTCGCACATCAATTATAGACCTCCTCAACATCATCCGATGAAATCGGACAGTTACTGCTAAGGCGTATCAGAAAGGTTTAGTCTGTGAATTGTTATACAAAAAAAAAACTAGACTACATACATACATACATACATACATACATACATACATACATACATACATACATACATACATACATACATACATACATACATACATACATACATACATATCTACCTATACCTACTACCTTACTACTTACCTACCTGTATACATATATATATATATATATATATATATATATATATATATATATATATATATATATATATATATATATATATATATATATATATATATATATATATATATATATACCACTGCTTTGATATCTGGGATATTTCATCGATTTTGCTATTAAGACAATAGCATCTACCAACGGTATCGTTAGCTTTTTTACTATTGAGTATGCAGATTTTATATGCAGTATTAGCGAAAATTGAGAAGTTATTTCCTGGCCAGTAATACATTTACAGCGTTCCTGTCATTAAATAATCATCTCTCTCTTCTATTTCGTTCTGAATTAATTTGATGTTTATTTGTATGTTTGAATGTTTAACTACAGGCAAAGTTCTAGACATTATTGCTCAGTATAACAACGTCGTAGGTGACTGTGACCAACCACGCTGTGCCGTTGATTACTTAGAGATATATGATACGAAACATGATACACATGACAAACTTGCTAACGTATGTGGAGATATTACTGAGCCACCAGAGGTGAGTTTGCTAACTAAATATCGTATAACAACTATTAAATGGTTCGATTCTGAAGATTTGAATTTATATACATACCTCATGCCTATAAGATACATACCTTTAAGGTCATAGTCGAATCTTTCTAGCAATGTCGCTCTAGTAGATCCTCCGAAACTAGATGTAAAACGGTTAAAAACTTGCGCGTAAAATAATAGCAAATTAGGACATGCGCAGCTGACGATCTTCACCCTTAAATATTGTTTTATTCAACATGAGTTTTTCTGACCGGTATTTGAATTCCGTATGCATGTTCAGAGATATCCGACGATCCAATGGCGTTGTAATTTCAAACTATGCCACACACGAATTAATTCACACTGTGATTTTACAATTTCAACCACTTAATATTACATTTCAGATTCTTTACACCAGTGGTTCTTCTTTACATGCCCACGTGACCAAGGATATGTTATACCTGCAGAATTTGTTCCAACTAGTAATATTACCAAGATGTAAAGACTTTCTTTCCTGTTTTTCATCGCATATGTTTTCTTAAGATCTGTCCGTCTTCATTCTAAAAAGTGATATTAGGACCGTATTTGTTTCTGAGACCCCTTGAAATCAACTCAGAGAAACACGGGGACACGGAGAATGTCGCTGTATAAAAGTTACTTTTGTTCATGGCCTTCTAAATTTTCATTTGCTTATTTATTTGATTTTTTGGGGGTTTCAAGAAAGACAATTGTCCTGTCCCTAATAAGAATGCCACTCTCTGCTTGTAAATACGTTTAGATAAAAATTATTAGGAAATTTAAAAAAACACACATTCGATTTCCAAATTGCATACTGTAACGTTTGAACGTGTTCTCTGTTAATTTGATTAGTCAGAAGTACTCATGTGTTTAATGCAACTATTTCATCTGGTGCAAGATAGCAATAACAAACTACAGTATTTCTATATGGTACGGCAACTTTTATATATCTTTAAGGTCATACATGAGGCGACGCAACGTACACAAAATTCTCAGACTCGTATTCTTCTCGTAGCGATGCACCTTGCCCATAAAAGGATTGTTTTCTCGCACAAGGTTGTCATAATAGAAAGGAAGATTATTACAAATGATTTATGACTTTTAGGCTACAAAGTTGGCGCCACTTTGCAGTGTTGGTGCCATTGAATCATTCTCATTTTATGTTGTCCAACGGGAAAGAAAGATGTTTAGCTCACATGTTCACACGGCTGAGGTAATGTCGGCTGAGTCTGTCCATCTGTCTGTCTGTTGGCGCCGTATCCCAAGAGCGGCTTATAAAATAAGAACCAAATCTGGTATATATATCGTCAGTTTGCAAATGGCAGGAACTGACTAGTTTTTGGAGGGCGTGGCTTACATATTATATTCTTGTTTGTATAATTAATGATTAAATACGAATACACATTGACAACGGTGCACAAAATTTGACGAGAATTGTCACAAATGTTGATCGAATTAGGTTATATCAGCATAAGTTACTTACCAATTTGCATATTTAATGAATTTTCTTTATTAGGGATATCAAAGTTCGCAAAACTTGCTATGTACATCGAAGATACTATGATATAACACTATTGAAAGCCATTAAGCATTTTAACTACAGGTTGTTGCATGTTTGACAAATTGTCCTAACTCGCTAACTAATTGTCTTAGATAAAATATGTACGAAACTTGATATTCTCATTACATATACTAGAACAAATTATTGAAGATCAAAACTAGCAATGTACAATGAAGATATTATGATATAACAATAATGAAAGTTGTTTAGCATTTTGAGATCAGCTTATTACTAATTTGCGTATTTTACGAACTTTCCCAGTTAGGCATCTTAATTAACTGGATCAAAGTTTACAAAAGTTTGTATGTAACTCGGAAATCCTATAATATAACATTAGCGAAAATCTTTTAGCATTTTATCTACAGGTAATTACTAACTTCTATATTTGACAAGTTTTGCTAATTAGGTACAAAGTGTACGAAACTTGCTATTTACATTACAGATACTATGATATAACATTATTGAAAGTCATTAAGCATAATTACTTCAGCTATTAGCAATTTGCATATTCACCGAACTTTCCCAATTAAGAAATATACTGAACATACTATCAAATTGATGAAACCTGCTTTGTACATCAGAGATACTAAAATATAGTATTCATGAAACTTGTGTTAGTATTTTTACACCAGCTAGTTACTTATTTGCATATTAAGCTAACTTTCCAAATCGGGGACATAAGACTGGAAGGACTACGTAAGTTTATGAATCTTGCTATTTATACTGATGAGACAATCATATTGAACCAGTTAAAGACATTTTGCATTTTTTAGTCATCTTTTTCATGATTTGCAAAGCTAATGTGCTTTCACAATGTTGCATATCAATCTTGAGCGAAGGACTTGACGAAAGATAATCACATTTGCTATATAAAGTGGTTATACAATAACAGCAGTCAAAGAATATAGCGTTTTTGTTTCAGCTATATATATACGTAATGACCTTTGAAATCAATCTGTGGTAAATATTGTTCATTCATAATGTTAATCATAACACTAGTTTCAATGAAGTTGCAAACTTTTGGCAACAGTTTCAATTTACAGACAACTACAATGTACTAGTGTACTGAAACACATGAGCATTTTCATTTCATATCTGGTATTACACTGTATGCAGACGATAACATCTGACCTGGTTGAACTCCTCTTTAAGCAATCATTTTTCTTCTGATGATGTACCGAGAGTCACGGCACTTCGCAGTTATATTTGGGAAAATGCTTGCATGATGGTAAGAGTTGAGTCCGGCATTATCTCCCTAGTAGATTACGCAAAAATGAAGGTTGTCTCGCCATATATCAATTTGGTAGTGTGTCAAGAGTAGAAATCGCATCATGGGACACAGTATGCATTCCCATCAGCCTTAACCCTCTGAGTGTTACAATCTTTCAACCAACATTTTAGCGCAACATTTTACTAATTGTTGTCATTTTTCAGTATATTTTTAGAAATTTAGACCAAATTCACACTTTTTCATGGCAAAATTGTTTGTCGAAATTATGGCAAAAAGTCCGAAAAACATTGACTCGGGTATATTCTATGACAGCGATAAAAATTGACTTGGCGCTCAAAGGGTTAATTGAATTTGCCTTCAAGGAGCATGCATTGCTAAAAGTAAAGTTAAATCATTCATATTGTTCTTTGATACTAGATATTTTGCAGTGCCCGGACTCGATTGGACGCACTCATACTGGCCACGGTTATTTCATAGAACGGTATGGTCCCCTAGTTATCATCGATAAAACATTGAAATTACCGTGCGGTGGAAAGATCAGGCAATGGCGTTTGAATATTCCATTGAAAGATGGAACATCAGTCACCGTACATCCAGGAATTTACCGTCGGGAAAGCAGTGATGAGTTTACCCGTATTGGACAAAATGATATCACTCTAGAAAATACAACATCTGGTGAAATAGTCATTGACGTTCCGCAGGAGGATATGCTTACATTTCAACCTGGAGACTTTATAGGTAAGCTTCATTGTACTTCATGAAAATGTCTTTTGGCCAGAGGGAAAACATTTTTCCTCGGGGTTGTGGGGGGGGCAAAGTACAAAAGCGGCGAGTGATTATTTATACTTTCTTACGAACCAGCAAAGTCTTCCACTTTCGAGGGGCATACTACCTACCTTAATAACTAGTGCATCCCTGTTTTTAAGAGCATCAATATTTACTCCCTCAGATTGTAAATTTCTCAACAATCCTATAATTTTTTCTTATTTTTCAACCTATTATTTTGTCACTTTACTTTGATGTCGATCCTCAATCATCATCAAATGGACCGAGAATCGAATCCAAGACAGCGTTTTCACAAAGTAGAAATATTGCAAGGGAAACGAAGCTGATATAATCATTTCGGTTGCGATAAATTCACTCCGCTGGAAATGACAAGCAACTGAAGTTCCAGAAAAAGAATTACACATTTCCTATTTTTAATATCGCCCGTATGTAATGTTTGTTCTTAAAAGAATCATAATCTTTGGTCGATTTCACCCACAATTTTTCTGATATACAATTTTTTGCAAAAATAGTCGCTTGATAAATATTTATCAGATAAACGACAACATTTATATAATTTCTATTGTGTGGTGTGGTGTAGTGTACCAGCATTTCGTATAAGCCAAACACGCATTGGGTTATCGAGGCTATAACGACAGAATATTTGCCAACATGTTCCCTACAGGCTTGTATTCTGAATCTTCATTCTACCTACTGGGCACGAAGGATGGCTGTTACACGAACTGTACCCAGTGTTCGATGAACAATATTGTGGACGCGGCGACATATAAAGAACTAGCCGTCGGTGACAGAATTACAGTTCGTGATGTTGAAGGCGTGGTTCGACTGCCCGTAGAAGTTAAGCTCAAACCATGTAAGTTTAACAACATATCGAAAATCTGCCATGTGGGAACTCGTCAATGATTACACATTACCAATTAGCCCGGTTGCAATGTATTGTTAATGGGAATACAGAGAAAGTTATACATCTTAGGGAGCGTTCACTTATTATGGCCGGGGTGGGCCGGCAAAATCCAGGGGGTCACCTAAAGTTTGAAAACTGCAAAGGGGGGGGGGTCATGTATTTTTCATACAGCTCAGAGGGGGTCACTTAATAATCATAAGTATGTTCCGTCAAAAAGCAGTTCCAGTGTTCAGAAATATTCTGGGAGATAAAAAGGATTTGTTGCATGATTTCATTCTCTGAAGTTATTCAACTGTAAATCTGAACAAAAGTATAATTATCTGTCACATGAACATCTTGACTTGACAACTCTGAGGCTTGTCTTATTGTAAATCAAGCTCACTGCACTGAGGGCAATGAACAATTCCTATTACTTACTTATTAGAGATATAGTAAGTTTTGTTAGGAAAATTATCTAATAGTTACCTGTACTGAGACTACTAGTACCATGAAAAGTTTAATTAATAATACTTTTAGGTGAAATTCCAATATCATAATTGTTGTCCACATCGGAACTTTTAGATAGCCTATTTGAATCAACTACATTTTTATCAATTATCAAACACCTATAAAAGCACAAATTAATTTAGTTTAGCATTGTAAAAAAAAATATTCTTAGTTTTCTCATAGACCCCAATGTACAATGAATCAACCTTTCGGTGAAATTCCAAAATCCAATTTGCACACATATCAACCTTTAACCATCCTAGGCTAACTGGGTACTTTAAAATGAATTATCAAATGTCTATAAATACACAGATTATGATAGTTTTGTATTGGAACAAATATTCATATTTTCCTCATAGACTCCCATGTATAGTGAATCTACATTTTGGTATAATTCCAAACATCCAATTTTTAGCGAACACATCCATTTGTTACTACCCAAATCTAATCAAGTACATTAATATCAATAATTGAGAGAACATAAATACACAGGTTTACCTATTTTTGTATTGGAAAAAAATTATTCATACTTTCCTCAGAGACTCCCATATATAGTGGATGAACATTTTCAGTGAAATTCCATAATCAGATTTCTTGTACACATAATATGCACCTTTAACCATCATATTCTAATCAAGTACAATTATGATAATTATTGGACGTCTGTATATGCACAAGTATACCAAGTTTTTCATTGGGAAAAAAAATTCACAATTTTATCATTGACTCCCATGTATAGTGGGTGAACATTTTTGGTGAAATTCTAAGGTCAAACTTTTTGTGTACATGCCAGTTGTAGTACCCCTATTTCATTTAAGTACATTTATGTAAATTATCAATATCTATAAATGCATAGATATAGTGAGCAGCATTGAACAATATAATTGAGAGTCACAACTTTAATAATATTTCTAAAAGCTCATACTTCTTTTGTTACCTAAGCTTACCATCAACAAAGCATGAAAGCTTAAAGAAAAGTACAGTACACCACATGTATCGTTAGGTCATAAGAAATACATTACGTTGTTCCGTCCAAATAAAAGATAAAACGGAGAAAAAATATCACTTGGAACGTCCGAAAATGTAAGCTTGAATTTTGTTGATAAAGTTGCATCAAAAAGAGCCTTTGATACGTTTTCTTCAGATTGCGACACGAAAGAATGTTCGGGCTGTGGATCTCCTAGTATTCTAACGGACGCCACTGGATCCATATTCAGTACCAACTTCCTGACGGGAGATGAGCAATACTACCCGAGAGTTACTGCGTGTGGACCATTATTGCACAGTCGGTCGATATATCCACCTGAACTTTCACTCTTTGACGTGCCCGGACAGCAGTACGGCGACCAGATACGCTGCATTAGTTACCTGGCCCTGTACAATGGCTCAGAAGTGAACGATGATCAACGGCTTGGTCAATTTTGTGGATCTCAGATACCACTTCTTTCATCTACCTCCAACGAGTTGACTGTTGTGTTTCAACGGATAGAGCGGGTGATGGAAGAGGGTTCAATGCAACCTACTACACGACAGGTGAGGAATCTTTTCTTTACGTCAGCAGATAGTACAAAACGATTCAGTGTTCTCAAGGACACTAAATCATTTGGCTGACTACCTCAATGGCTACTTGTTACCAGCGAGTGAAACAAACGCAAACGGGAGGATACGTTTAATGCAACTCGCAAACACTGAAGTTACTCCTACTAGTTGAAAAAAAATAATTTCCCGTGGTACCGGATGCAGCATGTTTTCTTGTACGACAGTGGCAGTGTTGCAAATTGTGACTGTCAAATGTGTGGATGCAGTGTAGTCTCCCTGCAAACATTGACATTCTAACAAGGAGGAAACGATGATTCGCCGCGACCTACAATATTTGCTAGATTATCGAGGGCGCTAGTTATGATTTGTTCAAGATAGCATAATTCTGAATGTCTATGCTCGGTGCATTTCTTTTGCAATGTCAGAGCTTAAAACATTTTCTATGTTGATGAAACTACGTATGCTCAATTTTGCGCGTTTTCTTTCTTGTAGATGCTTACATCTGAATAAAGAAAAATGCCCACCTTGTTTACGTTAGTCAAAATATTTAATTTGCCCTTACTAAATTTTATACATTTATCAGTATGTTAACATGTATGTTGTCCATTCGAAATTTACTGTTGGTTCGGTCAGAGTTATCGACCCTGTACGAGAAAGGTAAACTAAATCACGAAAGGCCGTGATGTTGACTGTTCCTTGACACTTTGGCTGCATTCACTCCTTCTGTCATAGAGTCTTACATCTACATATGTTTCATCATTCCAGGCTGTATGCTGTCAGAGTGTGGACACGAGACACATCTCAATTCAGAGTGTGGATACATAAATTCTCTTGGCTATCCCAATCCGTACCCTCCTGAGTCAAAATGTAGTTGGAATATCCGGGTGGCCGACGGTGACGTCATTCACTTGGAATACCTGGATTTCAATGTCGGTGACTCGGATACCACCTGTACCAGTGATTTTATACGAGTGTCCGAGGCCAACAGATCCGGTACAGCCTGCGGATATTACAACCCTGGATATTTTATATCGGCAACTTCACAAGTGCACATAGAATTTCAAGGGGGACAAACTGGAGCAGGGGGTTATACAGGCTTTATGGCCAAGTACTCAGCTGCTCCTTATCAGCTACAAATCCCTAAAGATAGCCAGGAGGATCAACGTAAGTGGTGATTTTAAACGTGCCATTATCGTATGGGACAAAGTTCAGCATGGACGCGCAATATTTCTCTCTCTCTCTCTCTCTCTCCTCTCTCTCTCTCTCTCTCTCTCTCTCTCTCTCTCTCTCTCTCTCTCTCTCTCTCTCTCTCTCTCTCTCTCTCTCTCTCTCTCTCTCAAACTTTAAAACCAATCTCTATCACAACTACTAAAAAGCCGTGGCCACTCGTAAATGCAAACCTACATACTATAATTAGCACAACTTTTATCAAAATGAACATTGTTTTTAATCTTAACATTTGTGTCAGTCTAACGAGAGAATCAAGTTTCGAAAAAGCAAGTAGTGTAAGTTAAGTTGTAATTTCTCACTTATGTCACAGAGTACTGTCATCAACCTGTTTGTCTCATTATTTCGTTACAGCTCCATTAGTTGCAAGTTTTGACGTTTTTTCCCGTTACTTTTCCTCTGTTTGTAAATTACAAAATCCTAGTTCTACTCCAATAATTATGTCGAAATGCCTATTGATCAACATGTAAATACACCCTCCGTATGTGTAATCCCTGAATAATAGTTGATGACTGTCATAAAGTGACAGACTACGATTCATTTCAAGATAGAATTCACCTTTCGGAAAGATAATCGGACTCTCGATATTTTCACAACAGTTTTATTTTTCTGATCTACCGTTTGCGTGAGCTCGTTTCTTAAGATCTGTGAGTGAATAACGTTTTCAACGTCTTATATCTGAGAAAATCCAAATTCTAGGGGTCTTTGGTATAGCTATCAAGGGATGGCAGCCATTTTGAATTTCAAATATCGGTAGATTCAAGGCAGTTTGTTATCTGGTGCTAACAGTTGCACCTTGCATATATTGCTGATTTTCAAAGAAAATGGTTGAGGAAAGTTTGAGCAGAAGTTTGTCTTTAACTTTTGTGGCCCATACTACCTAAATATGACATGCACACTGTACACAAATTGCTCTCTTCCATAGCTCATACTTCATGTCATAGTCTCCACATATGTCAGTTTGTCTTCTGTATCAAGATTGGTGGAAAGCATTTGCTTGTATTTTAGACTACGAGTGTGAAAACGGTTGGACTCAGTTTGGAAAAGACTGCTACAGGTTCAGTCGGGAGGAGACTGGACTGACATGGAACCAAGCCGAAGATAAATGTCGCCAAGTTGGCGCCAATCTGGTCAGTATTCTGAACCACGAAGAGTCGAACTTTATTATCTATTCACTGTCAAGGGTTTGGTTACATGGCGACAGCAAAACTTACATAGGTAAGAATTAAGTGATTATTGAGTTTGAGGGCACATATAAGATCTTTTAATCCATAGATTAGTTTCAGTAATTCTTACACCGTGAAATTCCTTTCTGTCATTACGTACACTATCAAAGGATAGGTTCAAGATATAGGTTAGCTTCTTCAAATAGAGAATTGGTAGAATTCTTGAGTGGCCAACTTATGCACCAGTCAGTCACTATTCTCAAGACAGATCTTTACGCAACCATTTTCAGAAAAGTATTGTATCAACTTATGTGCAGAGGCAGATCAAAATATGAAAATTATGCGATGTGTTTCTAACCACTGAATGATACACCTTATTTTAGGTAGTATGCGCCTTGGAGACAGATATTAAGACCCTCAAACTTGTTGGGGCTCATTTTGAAATTCACGGAGTTACAAGTAAACGGCACCTTGGTACATTATGCGCTATTTATTTTTGTTTTCTAAACCTCGATTTCGTATGCTGGAAGCATTATATTCTTGAGTGTATTTCTGATTATTTTATTGGCTGTTTAGGTTTGTTCAGACGTAGTCCAAAGTGGCAAATATCGATGGACAGATGGAAATCAAATGAGTTATTCCGACTGGTATGTACATTTGCAGTACCTTACTATCTTCAATTGATAATCAGACCTTGTCCCAGTTCTTAACTCCAAGTTGGAGGACCCGCCTCTCCCCAACGCTGCGTAGCCCACGGCCGGCTTCGGCGGGGCCCAACACGTATCTCCCGCCGAGCCTCTGACAATTGCCGTGGTCTCGGGTTCCCATTGTCTCGAGTAGAGTGCATGAAATACTGGACCTGATAAAAAATCATAATTAATAATTTAGAGGCAGTAATTTCAAAATGCTTCAAAGTGAAATGGACTAATTTAACAAAGGTTCTTTGACTCTATAATTCGTCTCATATTTCTGCAGATTTTATGCTACTAAAAATTAAAAGATAAAATGCGGTTCAGAGACAGATATTCGGACTCTCAAACTTTAACAACACTATTTTGGCCTACCGCTTATACGGGCTCATGTTGAACTCATTGAGTAAACACAATTTCTATTGCATAGCTATGTTAAAATCAGGATTTTATTTTCCATCATAGACATAACACAGGCATGAGGCCATTTCCAATGTCGAATATCGTTAACGGCAGCAATAACCACCAACGCAAAAACTAGAAACTACAACACGTAATTTTGTAAGAGGACTACAAATTTAGTGAAACTGTCCTGAAAGTCATCACAAGCGATTCTGTTATTAGGAGCATTTATCAATCATCCCGTAGAAAATATTTGTGGTATTAAATTGTTTTGTTTGTTTGATAGGGCAAAGGCCAGATATGATGACGATTACAACCAACCGGATGGCGCTAGATTTGAAGCGTGTTCTGTCATTGATATGGCTGATTTCCATCGCACCGATCAGTGGCATGATGTTCCGTGTGTTTTAAATACAGTTAAACAGTTTATTTGTAAGAAACCCGCCGCTTTTTTCCGAAGAACCAGAAGGTGACTCGTATGTCGGTGTATCTAACTACGGCAAGTATTATTTTGCTACTTTTGATAACCGTGGTTTTCGTTGTAATAATTGTATGCATTTAAAATGTTTCAAACATAAAAAGGTCACTTGATGTGCCTACATTTATCCAATCGCAATTTTGAATTATCATTTTCCGTTTGCTTATGTGCATATCCGCAACTTCCAACCATGATAGTAACTTTTTGCAATGCATCCAAAAAGTAATTCATTTCGTTGTCAGAAATTGAAGATTTCTTAGCAAAACAATGCAAGAATTTTTTTAATGATATACGACTCTTAAATGAACGACAGATTACCAGAATATTTTATAATACGGGTGTCATACAAAACTCTGTTACTTGACATTAATGGCAGGACTACAATCAAAGGAATGACAAAACCCATCGTCGATACACCGTATGAATGTAAATACATGTACGTATATGTTCATTAAATGTTTGTGACGAAATTTTCCACAGCTTGTAAAGATTCTTCTTGGGGAAGACACGAAAACGTTTGTTTCAAACCAGAACAAAGAAACAGAGCAGAGGAACAGTGCTCAAATCTCGACACTGATTTTAAGGAAATAAACCGACAAGAACTACAGACTATATCCTACTATCTCAGCCACGTCTGGTCTATAAACGTAACTGGGTATATACTGCTTGTGAAAGATATTGCGGTAAACGATGATGTCATCGAACTGATCGGAGGTGACTGTGCAACCGCCGCAGACAACAAGAATGGATGTTACATCGGTGTCAACAAAGATAAGCAAATTGCTGACAATTTCAGAGCATGTCTGGGCATGGATGCATCTGATTGGACAGTTAGATTAATGGATTGTGACGAGGAAATTGCTTTAGAGATGTGTATGACACAGGCATCAGGTAACCGTTGTTTTCTTAATTGCATTTACGTACTAGGTATTTGTAAATACGGCAGATCGTGTGAAAAACTCGTTTAAGCTGTTTTTCATTGAAATCGCATCGTTTGTAAATGAAATACGAGAAACTAACGTTTTTTCATCGTTACAACATTTTCCTTTATAAAATGTGTTTATATTTTCCTCAGTTGTAATCATGTAATGTCTTTTAACAGAGCATATTGGTTGAAAATTCAATGCCTGTGTTGGTCGCCGACTATCTTGATTTAACTCCGCAGTAATTTGTACTTATTTGCAGTGACGACACACACGTGCGGCGTCGAGGCGTTTGAATGTGCAGGCAATGAGTGCATTCATTCTGTTTATGTATGCGATGGAAACACAGATTGTATCAATGGCTCTGATGAGATAGGATGCAGTAAGTGAAGATAGACCTCCTCTACTTGAGTTGATAAAACGTGTGAAATATGCAAGAAGTGAGAAGAAATTAAAGAATCACCATCTTAAACCTTTAGTTAATTTTGTAAAATTTTTCTTTGGGCTGATTTTTTCTCATTACTTTGAAATTGGTGGCGCTTTATCACGTGCTACTTGAATACTGACAATGCACAATTGTGTAGTTGATGGCAATCTGTATTTGTTCTGCAGATATGGCGGTAGCTTGCCCAACGAATACCTTCCGATGTGAAAATGGAAAGTGTGTGTCGATGACGTTTTACTGTGATTTCATCGATCATTGTGGCGACGACAGCGATGAAGAAGCTTGTGGTAATGTTTCGTAGTTTTCTCTAAGTGTGTGTTCTGTTACAAATGATGACAATCGAAAAAAATATTAATATCTATTTTCTTTGTTATCATAATGACAGCTCGTACACGATTTCATGGCGTTTGTAAACTGTATACTGCCACAACATCTAAAACTAGTGGCATTTCTTGATCCTCTTCTAAACGTCAGGAATTGTTAAAGAAAATTGTCCAAAAGAATCGTAGTCATGTAGCGCTTAGATAATTCCATATAACTCATGTATTCCCTGTTCCATTTAGACGATATTAGTGGGGTTCTACGAGGTCGACGGGCAATGCAATGCAATTCATGATTAAACTACATATTTTTTTTTCCCAGTGTATCCAAACTGCACAGTGGATCAGTTCAAATGTGACAACAACCAATGTGTGCATAAGTCAAAGCATTGCGATCTTATGGAGGACTGTTACGATGGATCTGATGAAAAGTATTGCGGTAATGTCATACCATACGATTGTTAACATTGAACTTGAATGAAAATTACACATGGATAATTAATACGCGTCCAAAAAATTGTAGTCACGTTACTCGTGCATTCCCGTTCCATTGAGACGCCGTTAGTGGGGTTCTACGTGGTCGACGGGCAATACAATGCAGTTTATGATTAAACTAAGATTTGATCGTAAGGATGTAACTGTGCGCTTGTGTATTTATCTCTTGCTGGCTCATTTTCCAAATAATAACTTACATTAATCGGACAGTCGAACCTTGTAAAGGAAAACTCATACAGACTGATATTATGCGGAGATACTTACAGTTTCTCTACTTACCAAAAAAGAAACTGTAAGGTAAACAGACATTTAGACTCTCAACATTATATTCTTCGTGTTTTGTCTACTATACTTGTGGGGCTCATTTTGAAGTTCATGAGTCACAAAAGTAATAACAAGCATATTTTTATGACAATCGGAAATGTTATTTTCCCGAAAGAGTTAATACTTTGGCGTCTGTTTTGAAATTCGAGTAGCTAGAAATGTTTGGTATCTAGCCTCTCAAGTGCCGAATTTTGCACAATGAACCCTGGTTGTTTTCTTTGATTTCGAAAAGGAATGTTTTAAAGTTCTACATTTAAAGTTTGTACAAAGGTTTAAGTCTTTCGATTTCGAGGCGCGTTTGGCCTTAATAAACCCACTTTTGCGAGATGACTCAGATACCTTATGTTTACTATTCAACCTTTACAGATGTGTGTAAGGGATTCCTATGTTACTACGTTGACTTTATACCCGAACATGCGCAGTGCGACGGAGAGTTAGATTGCGCAGGCATCGAACGGGAGGACGAAACGGATTGTGACTACGGTGGTACTGTCTCTAGCTCATCGGAAGAAGTCGACATGCCAATTGAGAGTTGTAGTGTTGAAGAATTCAGATGCCTTAATGGTCCTTGCGTGGACCGCAAGTGGATGTGTATCTACGATTTTGATCAGTATGGCTATCAAAGGGGATGTCGTGACGTCACCCATCTCAGGAATTGTGGTACGCTTTCAAAGACCCAAAATATTCACTAATTACTTTAGAAACTCATTATTTATTTATTTATTTATTTATTTATCTATTTATTTATTTATTTATTTATTTATTTATTTATTTATTTATTTATTTATTTATTTATTTATTTATTTTATTTATTTATTTATTTATTAGCTTTGTTTGTTTGTTTTACGGTTGGGTCACTCATCAGATTATATAAGAAGGGCATTAAAAGCTCTGTAAGCTTTTCCTTTTGATTTATCTTTCATAATTTGTTGTCTTTGTGTTGTTTCATGTACAACAATTATATCCAAATGTATCCTGTTTTCAATATTTCAGCACAGCCTGTACGCGCGTAACACTCAACATTATCGACTGATTTTAGTCCCGGCTAGAATTTCTTTGCCAAGTGTTACATTTCATATTGTTCATAAAGTATTAAGTTCATATTTTTCACAGAGTATTAATTTCAAGGACGACACTTTGCATTCGAACGTAATTCAAAGAAAATAATAACATGGGCAAAATTTATTAAGATTTTCTAAAAATATGCAGCTATAGCCCTGCATAACTGTCTTTTTCACGAAAGAAGAACACATGATTTGAAGCAAAACGATCGCATAGAAAAATACATTGCGTATCATTCTTTACCATTGATTTTCAGAACTTTTTAATTGTCCTAAGAACATGTTTAAGTGTCCTGATGCCTACTGTATACCGCTTCATAGGCGATGTGACGGTGTTTTTTGACTGTCCACGTGGCTCTGATGAAGAGGACTGGGTAAGTGATATAAAGTTGAAGTGGAAACCACGAAATCGTTTGCATTGGGTCGTTAGGGAGACAAAATGCCACAATTTTTTTAACCCTTTGAGTGCTGTAATTTTTCCCACCAAAATTTTAGTGCATCATTTTAACAATGTTTATGCATTTTTCTGTATATTTGTTTTATTATTTTGGATCAAACAGACGTCACATTTCATTAGCTACATGTTTTAATCAAAATTTTAGCAAAAATCTGAAAAAAAATGACTGGGGTACATTTTATAAATGTGACAAAAGCTGTCTTAGGCGCTCAAGGGTTAATGCAATCGCGATCTTAGACGCTCAAAGGGTTAATGCAATCGCGACAACTTTTCAGTATGATGTCATTCGTTTATCTCCTGAGATTCCTTATCTTCCCTGTGAGACGTGTATCAGCAGTTGATTTACTGTTTCATTCCCCGGAGAGATTATAATTCTTGCAATCTTTGTTGGAGCGTACATTTAACTTTCTGGTTTAAGTTTTTTACTTCTTCATTCTTCTTCTTCAACCTTCTACTATAATTAATATATGATGAACCTATTGAATATCAAATGGTCCAATTGTCATAATTTTTGCACCCTTATGTTAATTTCTATCTATGAAAATAGACGAATTGTTCCGAGAGATGAGCTGCAACAAAGTAAGTTACTTCACGACAAAAAGAATGGAAATTAATAAACAAACGTAAGACATCATCCAAAGGACAGCACGAAGCGCGGAAATCGATGACGTTGTAATCTTGTTTTTATTCTGTCATTTAAACCATTGTAACCTTTTCAAAATATACATTCGCACAAGCCTTGACGAGTTTGTTTTCCTTTATGAACGCAGGACTTTACCAGTGCCCAGGACATTATCGTTGTCATGGAGAGCAAAACTGTATACCGGTATCTCAAAAATGTGATGGCGTCAAACAGTGTCGGCACGGAGATGATGAGCTGCTATGTGGTAAGGGAGCGTAAACTTTATCCTATCGAAGGGAAAGGGCCGGAGTAGGCCAGAGAGGCCTAGTAGTCGTAGCAACTGAGAGCAGCGTACAGGCTCATTTTCCCAATCGGAGGAGATTCCTGTACACTACAATGTCACAAAATGTTTCAATTTCCATTAAAAATGTGACATTTCCCTTTACTTTCAGGTCTAATCTGCCCATCGGATTGTGCTTGTCATGGATCTGCCATTGATTGCGCTTACCTATCGATGAGTTCATTTCCATTGTTTAATGGTCAGGACATCAAGAAACTGTGAGTCTCTATACCCTTGCACCGTTCTTCTAGGCAACATTAATCAAGTTATTGTTACTTCATTAATTATCTTAACCCCTTTGTCGATGGATCAATTTTGACTCGTTATTTTAATGAAATAATCAGCCTAACTTAATTTTTTGTGAAAATCAATGGCGCAAGAGGGAGGTAATTTTTGTGTACTATACCAACAACTGTGCTCATGCCGTGTTACAACGAACGAATCTGATCTTTAAAGAAAAGTTTCATCATTAAATTATCATACATTCAGATGTACTGTCTTTTGCCACCAGGAATATGACCGGAAATGACGTTGATGTTACGCAAGTCGATTTCCGCTATTTTCAATTACTGGGAGAACTGTAAGTAGTGAATAGTCTACTTATTACATTTCTCTTTCATCCCCTCATGTTTTCAGATCACCATAATTTCGAATCACCTTGCTTTCAAATTTCTGTTTTGGAATAACCTTTTCTTTCAAATCATCATGTTCAAGTTTTCAAATCACCATATAAACCGAATTCACCATATCACCATTTTTTCAAATCACCGTGTTTTCAAATCAACTGGTTTTCGAATCACCATATAAATTGAATTCACCATATCACCATGTTTTCAATCCGCCGTGTCTTCGAATCATCAGGTTTTCAAATCACTTGTTTTCAAATAACCATATTTTGATGTAGCCAAGTTGTCAAATCACCAGGATTTCAAATCATTATATTTTCAAGTTACCATGTGTTAAAGTCACCATGTTTTCAAATGACATGTTTTCAAGTCACAATTTGAATTATTATTTCTTGTTTAATCTACTGCCTGTGAATTACTCCAGCCAAAGCCTGACATGCACTAATTTGCCCTGAAACCGAAGTGATGACCTTTTGACTAGAGCAAGGTATAACGAGAAAGTAGGATGTAATGATTTATGTGTAATATACAATTTGTGTCTTTCTAAAAAATTTTCAGAGATCTTTCAAATAATTCAATAATTGAGATACGCCCAAGACACTTTGAATTCCTGAAAAACCTGTACTTGTTGTAAGTATGGCCATTTATAGGTAGCAGAGCATTTGCATTTCTGAAAAGCCTACACTAGCTACATGAGTACTTATTATGTGACAGAAGTGGTAACTTTTTAGGACATCGTCATCACTTTTTAGCTTTGTCAAATAGGTGCATGCTCTCATTGCTTTCCCTAAAATATGTTGAAGTAAATAGTATTAGCATGACAAACCTGTTTCATTGTGTACAGTATGCTCTGTTATTGTCAACACATAAATTTCAGTCCCTACTTTACAGACACACAGACTGTGTTAAAAAGTTGGATCTACTTTATATATATATGTTGTTAAACACTTTGGAGGAGAACAAGAAAGCATACATAACAAACAGAACATAAAATGCTAAAGATACATCATTTACATACCATGGAAGGTTAATGAGAAGGACATTAAAGATGTATTTCCTTGTTTCTGTTGGTATTGATAAATCTAAATTTACGTCCCTTCGATCTAAGATTTTCCCTTGTGGATAATTTCGCGTGAGGTGTTATAGTAATGAATGTTAGAGCGAATTATCGTCAATGGTGTAGCTCAATCTACAGTTCTTCATTGGGGTAAATTTTGAATATCAAGACGTGATTTATGGGTTAGGCATCACAAGCGACAATACCAACTTTGATTTCAATTAACCACTGTTGCTAACTCTGTCCTTAATTTTTTATTAATTTTAGAAACCTTGGTGCTAACAAAATAAATACTATCGAAGCAAATACATTTTACGGACTGCAAAATCTTCGAATGCTGTAAGTATAGAGTCGATTAAGTCGTCTCGTTCTCAATAAATTTAGATTTTAGCCTAAAGTTAAAGACGGCAACTCGCCGGGTTTAAAGATAACTTTGTGATTGAAAACCTGGCTTTCTTGAAGGAATTGTAGTAGCTTACATCAGGCGCCACTTACAACAGGTAAAATTCTATACACATCCCTAGCAGTAATTCTTTGAATGAGAAATAAAAAGCTATTAACTGATAGAGAGGTTTTAGCCAAAAGCCTTCTGAGAAACTTTGACCCGTTTACTTTAGTAACAAAGAATAAAAGAAGGGTCATCGAGTGCACTTCGTGGACTACAGAAGCTTACACAGTGATCTCTATTGCCTTTTTAACTCTGAGAGAAAGTCAAAATTTCCATTTTCACAAAAACAAACAGGTTAGAACTTTACTACAAATTTAGTCAGCACAAACAGCAGGTCAGCAAATTGTTGTAATAATTTTAGTTCTTCAGTACATGTCACAAAGGCAAATTCTGCCTGGAACGAAACATCCGTGGTTTATCTCTGCAAAGATGACAACAAATGGCACGAGTGTAAACCCCTTGATGTAAACGATATACTTGCATCATTACATCATCCACTCTGGCAAGTGGCACAGAACATCTAATTATACATAATGGCATTTTCTTCGCAGAATCTTAACCGGAAACAACATTGCTTTTATTAACGATAGGGCGTTTACAGATCTATATAATCTTCACGCACTGTAAGTAAAAAGATCATCATCTATGGTGATTCTTCAAAATATACTTTTACGGCATTATTGCACTATTTTCTTGTCAATAGATAATGATGATTAGTATTGCTCTTAATACTAATTTTTAAAATGTGCAAATGAGAGTCTTAAATATCAAGCAATCCCTACACTGTCATAATAAGCAATTCATCGTTTTTATTGCGACATTTCAAAAGTAAAGTGTAACATAACATAACATTTTATTGTAACTTAAAGATGTTGATTCAAATAACTAAGGAGCTACACATCGGCAAATGCCATGTATCAATTTTCAAATGATAATGTCAAGTTGTAAGCTGGTAATTGAATATTTTCAGAGCATTAAAGTTCACACATCTACAATTTCTCCCTTCTGCAGGCATATGACAGGAAATTTGTTCCAGGCTGAAAGTTCTGAGCTGTTTGTACCGTTGACTGGACTCGCTGAACTGTGAGTGTCTTGCCACTACTCTCAATGCAGTCATGGTGCCATTATCCTTGGTTTTTAATAGTTTTTATTGAAAGTCAGTAAGAATAAAGGACTGGTATAAATTTCGGGCAATGACTCAATTTCAGTTTCTTGACAATGATAATCATTGTTTTTGTAAAAATGTTTCACACATAGTCTTTGTTACTCAGTCGCCATTCTAAGGTCAAAATCACATTGAAAATCATTAACCGCGTTCTGATAAATAGCCTTCACTACCAAACTCTCAACCTAGAATAATTGATTGCATTTTCCTGTAGCTAAAACACGGAGCATACAATAGAACTGTGCAATATGCGGAACTAAATGTTAGAAGTGACGTGAACTATTCAAGTACGCCGCCGCTGCTTTAGTACAGACGTGGTACTGTTTCTGCCATAATAGCCTAATTTTGAGTCTTGGTTGCGTCTCTCTTTAGATCTGTGTAACCTTTATCACCTTCATATCATATATTGTTTGTTTTGAAATGTTCATTCGCCATCTGTTTCTCATGCGATACTTTTATTATTTGCATATTTTTGTACATTTTCAGATATACCGATGCTTATAAATACTGCTGCATGGTCAGAAAATATCAAGAAATGCAAGTATGCTCACACCTGCTGATGCATTCTCATCATGTGAAGACCTAATGGCCAGTCAAGTTTTAAGATGTTCTATCTGGATGCTGGGAATGGCGGCCTTTTTCGGAAACCTCTTCGTCATCGTTTGGCGAATCAAAGATAAGGACTTGGGAAAAGTTCACACCTTCCTCATTTGGAACCTGGCTGTAGCTGATTTCATGATGGGGATATACATGTTGATAATTGCTTCAGTTGATGTGAATAAGTAAAGTGTAACATAACATGACATATTGTGCGCATGTCCGAACAGTCAACAGGTCGCTGTCAACGCTCTCGTCTTTTTGTCAGTTTTTTCCCCTTTTTGGGTGCAATTATCAACAAATTATCTCCTTACTGGTGGATGGTGTTGCGAAGTAGCTTTGATATCAATCTATTTCGTCGAAACTTGGCTGATTCTCGCTACATTAGTATTTTGTGGTACAAGTGGTTGAAAGTACGCCGAAACTGCCTTGGCGGGAAGTGCTTTGTGTTCAACGTACACAATTTGCATCCGAAAACACTATGCCTGGATCGAAAAAATCGGATGAATCCACCGTACCGGCGGACATGGAGAAGAAAATTAAAGGCAAGTACATAGCTAAGATCAACAAGATGTCTCTGAACCAACTCAAAGACTTTAATAAATGGCCTTTCGTCGATGAAATGAACAAGGAAATGAAAAGTCTTCTACCAGATGTTTCTGCTGACGCAATCAAATCTGCTTGTCACTACATTGGTAATGCCTTGAACAACCGAGTACAAGCACGTTTAAATGGTTTGGGAAAGTCATCACACAGCTCATCAAGCTCTATTATTGGTTTGTTCACTTCTCCTATCCAATCTTTAATGAAGAGCTTTAGTAACTCAGAACCTGAAGTTTCTGGTGACGAAGCTGAAACCACACAGTCTTGCTCACCAGATTCCGACACTCAAGTCCTTCATCCTGTTAAAAAGCAACGCAAATCTAAGAAGAAACGTGCCGCATTGAAGAAACTGTCCGATCAAAGTAAACACTCAGACCTTGAACCGCACTGCACTGAAAGTTGTAAATTCAATAGATCAGGCGATGGTGACATGATTAGATGCAGTCTTTGTCTCAAATGGTATCATTTGCCATGTGTGGATGCGAGCAGTGAGGAGACGAATCGCTATTTCTGGCCTTGCAAAGAGTGCAGACTCATCACAAAAAATATTGCTGTCCTCAGAAGTGAACTTTCTGAACTCCAAAACGCGAACGCAGATCTCATGAAGTTATACTCATCATCTATGCAAGAAAACTCTGTCCTTAAGGACGAACTAGCAATGGTACGGGAGCAGAATGTCGAATTAACACAACGGCTTCGTGTTGCAACTAACTCCTCGAACCGTCACGAAAACGCTGCTACACATATGCCGGAAACTACGATTCCAACAACTACAACATCGTCAACACAAACGAATGACACCGGAATGCAGCAGCAGTCTTCGCAAAACCAGATTTTACTGATTGGGGATTCGCTACTCCGTTTCATATCAGCATCAAGTCGTGAAGCTGCTGTAAGATCTATACCTGGTGCCACCATTGAGGATATTCGTTCGCAATTATCGACCCAAAACAGGGACTATAGAGAAATTGTCCTCCAGGTCGGCACAAATAACATCAGCAGTGGTAAATCAACTAATGACGTCATTTCAGACTATCATGATTTAATCAATCTCGCGAACTCAAAATCAAATGACCATGTCACCGTTCTCAGTATTCCTCCTCGAACTGATAATCCCGATTTACAAGCACATATTGATGAAGTCAATACGGCTCTTGCAATGCTCTGCCAACGTGAACATGCTACGTTCATTGACAATGACAATGCATTTAAATTCCGCGATAACACCATTGACACATCAGCATTGTATCGTGATGGCCTTCATCTTAGTGTCAAAGGCTTGAGGAAAATGTTGATATATGCAAGGCTCGACCAGATGTTCACTGCTGGGAAATTTGACAACCGTGGTAGTATGCAGCCAAGAAGCAACAGCTTGTCCAATCGACCAGTGTCCCAAAGAATGCGATCTACCTTCAATGCAAACTTTGGTGCTCCTGGTGCAACCCAACCCGGCAACCGTGACCAACGCAATCGTCCTACCAGTTATGATGTTCGCTCTCAGTCGAATCGACGGCCGTATCCGACATGCTTTGATTGTGGTGTCGTCGGGCATGTGAGAACAAGATGTCCGCAACGCCAGGCCATTGATCGTCGTAATACGCAGTCAAACGCCAACCCGATTAGATGTTTCAACTGTGGAGAACAAGGGCACACATTCAGAGTTTGTCGACATGGGGAAGCTATTTCTTGCTGGTCTTGCGGAAATTCCGGCCACAAAGCCAAGAACTGTTCCCGTGACTAGGTATCCGGCCACGAAGAGAGTGCCGTTCATCCATCAACACACGATAACATTGCTCTCAATCCAGCTTCGCTCTTTTCTCCGAACTCTGTCCTGAATCCGTTTCATGAACTCTCCAAAGCCAAAGGTCTCCGTATAGGTCACTGGAACATTCAACACATCACCAACAAGATTGATGAGTTACGTTTAATTTTAAATCATGATATTAAGCCATGTGACATTTTAATTCTTAGTGAAACTTTTCTTGGGGACACGCACTCTGATTCTGAGTTTTTCATTTCTGGTTTTGATTTATGTCGGAAAGACAGACAAGCTGGTATTGGTGGGGGTCTTCTTACGTACATTTGTTCCGATATTTCATGGAGTCGTAGGTTTGATTTAGAACCAACTACAATTGAAATGATGATTCTTGAAATTCACATTGAAAAAAGTCGCCCACTCATTGTTATTGGTGTTTATAGACCACCAAGTTCCACAATATCTGTTGACAAGGAACTTGAATCAGTCTTTGAGTCTGTTTATCTCGAAAACAAGGAAATGATTGTCTTGGGTGACTTCAATTTTAATCTTCTTGTCCCGAATGGTATGAATCATCACATCTACAAATGTATGGTATCTCTCAATTTAGAACAACTTGTCACTGCCCCGACTCGGCCTGTCTCTGGTACACTCCTCGACCATGTTTATGTAAATTGCCCGATGAACATTTCCTCTGTGTGTATTCCTAAAGTTGGTCTGTCTGATCACTACCCCGTTTGTATAGTGAGACGTAACCATGGCAACAAGAACAATACTGGCTCCCATATTTGTGTTAAATCAAGACAGTTTCGTAACTTCAGTGTTGTCAATTTTACTAGTGATTTAATGGCGACTTCATGGCCACAAGTTTCTCTGTCAAACGACGTCAACTCAGTCTTTAATGGTTGGACTAGTATTTTCAATAATGTTTGTGATGCACACGCTCCTTATTTCGATAGGCGCGTGAAAAGGTACAGACAGCCGCCATGGTTTTGCCCTGAGATTCTTGACCTCATTCATGTAAGAGACTATCATCTCGTTAAAGCTACAAGGTCAAATTCTCCCAACGATTGGTCATTGTATAGATCCCTGAGAAACAGGGTTGTTCACACCATTACTTTCGCAAAGCGCAGGTACTATAAAGATATTTTCAGTAGCAATTCCAGCAACCCGTCCGTTATTTGGCGCTCTGTGAATGAAATTTTGTCTCAGGGTGATATTCGTACACAAAACCCTTGCATTCATAGTGATGGTAGATTACTAAGAAACCATAAGGACATTGCCCAGGCATTTAATGTTCATTTTACTGGAATCACTGATAAGTATCGTAACTGTATCAATGTTTCAAATGATTTGAGTATTACTGCAGCATGGGTTAATTCAAAAGTTGGCTCAACCCCTGTTACTTTTCAAATTCCCCCTGTCTCAGTTAATTTTGTAAAAGAGCAGCTTTCTCTATTGGATGATAGTAAATCTGCTGGAAGGGACAATATATCTCCCAGACTTTTGAAACTTGGTGCAAATTGTATAGCAGATTCTGTCACCAGTATTTTCAACATGTCTATTTTCAATGGCATCTTTCCTGATTGCTTCAAAAGTGCCAAGATTGTTCCTATACATAAGTGTGGTTCAAAAAGTGACATTAACAACTATAGGCCTATTTCTCTTTTACCTATTCTATCAAAAATTTTAGAGAAACATGTTTATAATAGTTTGTACAATTTTTTGCATAGTAATAACTTAATTGTTGACTCTCAATCTGGTTTTAGAAAGTTACACTCATGTCATACTGCTCTGCTTAAGTTAACCGATCAACTTCTCAGCAATATGGATCAGGGTTTGTACAGTGGCTTAATGTTTTTAGACTTGTGTAAAGCTTTCGATCTTGTTATCATGACATGTTGCTTAAGAAACTTTTTACTTATGGTGTAACTGGGTCATCTTTAGATTGGTTCCGCTCCTACATGACCGGTAGAAACCAGCTTGTCAGTTATATGTCTGAAAACTCTGACGTATTACCAGTTACTTGTGGAGTCCCACAGGGCTCTATACTGGGACCACTTCTGTTTTTAATTTTCATAAATGATCTTCCACTGTGTCTCAATGGGAGCAATTTGGAAATGTTTGCAGATGACCAGACCATGTGTGTTTCCGGGGCTACCATAGAAAATGTCAACTTCAGTTTGAATGAGGATCTTATACCGGTTTCAAACTGGGTTTCCAACAATGCTATGTCAATTAATACCACTAAAACAAAATGTATGGTTGTTGCATCACGTCCTAAAATCAAGCTTTTTACTGATTCTGATGCCCCTTTCACTGTTCAAATCAACAACACTCCAATTGTAAATGTTTTTACTCACACACTTCTAGGTGTGCAAATTGACAACATCTTAAGTTGGGATGATCACATTAATAAGCTATGTAAGAATTTGTCTATGAGAATTGGAATTTTGCGTAAACTGCGCCCTTTCACTCAGAGAAATGTACTACTCTTTGGTTTACAATGCGATATTTCTTTCTGTAGTCGATTACTGTTGCACTGTCTGGGGTAGCACTTCCAAAACAAATCTCCAGAAATTGTATAAACTCCAGAAAAGAGCTGGCAGGGTTATTTTAGGTGTCGATACATCTGTTTCCTCTCGAATTGTTTTCACTAGTCTCCATTGGTTGCCCATAGACTTTCGTATTACTTATTTTACTGCTGTAATGACTTTTAAAGCTCTACACAATCTTGCACCTTCCTATTTATGTAATCTATCCGTCCTCTCACAGAAATGCATCATTAAATACGCGCAACACTAGTCATGGTAATTTATACACGCCGTCATTTAGAACGGCTATGGGTCAAAGATCATTCGCTTATCGAGCAGTTAAAATTTGGAACGCTATTCCCCCGTCCGTTCGTAGCTGTGAAACTTTGTTATCCTTTAAATCCACATTACGTAATTATCTGTATGCATAAGTTCATGGACGAGGGCTCTGATTTGGATTGATAGTGTTTTGTTGGACCTTTGTTACATTTTAGTCTCGCAAATTTATTTATAATCTGTTTATTTATCGAAATGTCCCCAATTCAATAATTTTTCCATGTATGCTTTCTCTTTGTATGACAATGGACTTATTTTAGAGGGCTCTGATGGAAATTACAATTCATTTTGTAAATCGGACTACCCTCGTTAAATAAAGTATAATAATAATAATAATAATAATAATAATAATAATAATAATTACCGCGGTGTTTACGTCACCTATGACGCTTTCTGGAGAAGCAGCCCCTTGTGTAGTTTTGCTGGTTTCCTTGCATCGCTGTCGAGTGAGATGTCCGTCTTTTCATTAACAGTTATTACATTGGACCGCTTTCTTTTGATAGTTTTTCCTCTGAAGTTCATTCGGATACAACTGAAAACTGCCGTTGTAATTGTGGTTGTTGGTTGGATAGCCATTGCATTCCTTAGCTTTCTGCCTCTTGTAGGTATCCCCTACTTCGGCGATAACTTCTACAGTCGTTCTCCGGTCTGCCTATCCCTCTACCTTACCAACGAACAAACACCCGGATGGATATACTCAGTTGTCATTTTCATCTTCCTGAACTTCCTGTCCTTCATTGCTATATCCATTCTGTATCTGACCATGTACTTGTCCATACGACGCACAACTTTAGCCACTGGTGTTCAACTACAACAGAAAGCCAGAGAAACCGCAGCCATCGCAAAACGAATGACGCTGATAGTGCTGACTGACTTCTTCTGCTGGGTTCCAATCGCTGTGATGGGTATGCTGGCAATGACTGATACAGTCACCATTCCAGGATCTGTTTTAGCTTGGACTGCAGTCTTCATCTTGCCTATCAACTCAGCCATTAACCCTTTCCTCTACACCATATTAGTCTTAAAGATGAAGAAAAAGCCACAGAAATCGGCGGTCAATACAAATTTAGACCTAAGTAATTCGACTAAATATCAAATGGGTGAGTACATTTTATGAACATTTTTTCTATTTTCATTTTACCTTGTTACATATTTGTATACCAAATCACTTTTTGAAGTGTATCTAGGGTGCTTATTGTTCGTGATGTTGATGATAACAATTTCAGTGAAGTTGCAAACTTATGGCAAAAGTTTCAATTTACAGACAACTGCATTATATATTGAAACTAAAAACTTATATTATCTGTTTTACTGTTTTTTTTCTTTTCAGTTTTATCAACGTACGAAAGATGAAAGAAAGAGGGCTCATCCTGGATGATTTACTTGTGACGTCATTAGAGAATGGACAGACGTGATGTCAATATATGTGAGGCTGCCAATCAGAGAATGTCGTGTTCATACGTCCCATGATGCTTCGCTTGACTCGTGCAAGAACTGTTCAATTACATTATTACTCGCATTCCGCTGATCCTGAATACATGGGAAGGATTCTGACATCGTTGGAGGCTTTGCAATCTAGAATAAGCCTCGAAGATTTTTCCGGACGCCAAAAGAAATTGCCTGTTGTTTCCTGGTTGTAGAGCTCATTTGTGAATATGAGAACATTCAAAGCGTTAGTTCCTTATTGTCATTTTATATTTATTTTAAATATTCGTCAATGTTTGTCATTTAACTACTTTCAATATCCGAGACACCGTACAATGACACCTACTTCACAATCTTAATTGTGAGAGTAAAACAATTCTCAGAAGTCCAATTATGGCTATAGGATTTACACCCGTGGCCACTTTAGTGTTGATCAAGCCTGTCTGGTACAAGCAGAAATTCTGTCTGCAGAAGGGTGATAAAACGGTTACTTTACCCTGTATCAGTGGTGATAATGATCCTACTATCGGCACCCCGTGGACACGCCGATTAGCCTGAAATTAGGGCGTGATTATAAAATACACTGTATACATATGTTGTTGACCACGGCATTTGCCTTATCATTACCCAGTATCTGCTAAAATTAATGTGTTTCAAATGTAGTCAGTCAGTGTTAGAGAACATCACACATTTTGTGCCGATTTCAATATTGCAGTGAATGAATACCAACGATACTATAGCGTGTATCGTAAGTGTTGTGTTCAGACGCGGGTATTGAGAAAATGCCACTTTGAAAATGTTAGCAATTAAATTACAGACATCGCCCGTCTTGACTGCAAAACTTTCGAAATAAACATTCACTCACACTAGGCCATGTTTCTTTCCTACAAACCGTGAATAAACTTACTCCAATTTCACTTGGTACGAGAGAAAAGGTAAGAGTAAAGTACAGTCGGGGTAGCATTTTACATGTACATGTATTCACATGTGTGTAACCATGAACGACACTTTTGAAAACTATCCGTATTTTCTCATCCCGGTTGAAGGGAACTTGTCCTGATACATGTACATCTCTTCCAAACTTTTCTGGCTCCCTCCACGCTTATCTCAAAACGCTTGCTTGTTTCTTTGTAAGCTCCTCGTGGTACCTCGCCAGATACCGGATTGCCACCACAATCTCTTATATTTTGAACAATCAAGCTTGCTACGTCCTCACTGAAGGATTTTCCCTTATGATATTCGCGACCGTTGTTATTGATGTTCATCGTCGGAGTGCAGACTTACAGCGTATCTACAGTGCAGTGTTTTGATCGATTTGAATTGGGCAGGCGAGACATTTTAGTAGAACGTTATCTCAATCCTAACAGTGGGGTGCCGATAGTGAACCTTACATTTATTACACCGACCACCACTTTGTTTCGTTTATACAAACAGAATTTCTGCTTGCACCAGACAGGCTTAATCAACACTAAAGTGGCCACGGGTGTATAATTGTACAATATATTATCGTTCAGGTGCTTTAATTGTCTTTCATCTGTGACAATAAACAGGATATATATCATGTCATTTAATGTACATGAAAAATAAGCACTACCAGGTCAAGTATCGTGGTACCAAAGGAGAATTCTTTGTATAATTTTAGAGTTTCGAATATCCAGTGGCAGTGTAAATATAAAAAAATAGATACCGATTGTATTTATTATAAGAGCAGAGTGTCGATATTTCAAACGGTAAGGACATCCTAAGATTACCTTCTTTGAAAATCCAAACTTCTTGCGATGTAGCATTAAGAAAACTGAATTTCGTAATGTAGAACACAATCTAGAAATGTGTGGTTCACCATTTGGTGATGAAAAGAATGAGACCGACAGCATATCGGTTAACTCTGGAGATTTTTCTTCCGATAATGGTAGTCTTAAACAAGATTTGATAACGAGTCGTGTATAGCCAAGTTTTCCACGTACAAAAAACATAAAATATTTTGAAATCTTCAAGACGTTATTACTAAGTAAGTCTTGCACATTCCATGAAAAGAACCGTATACTATTCACAAAGAGTTTTCTTGACTTGGCCATATCTTGGACAGTCTTCTCTGACCACATCATCTGTCATTTAATTATGTCTACATAGGTCATAGGTGCCTTGTAATTTACAATTTTTTTATAGGTTTTTATTTTCCTCTTGATCCAAATAAACATTCCTTGCACAATAACATCCGTTAGACGCAGCAAATTTATAAGATTGTAAATATTGCTTCAGTAGATTGTAAGCTGTTTTATTGTACGATGACCTATTTTATATGGTATTTGAATTAAATCTATAAATTAACTTGGCCACGTTCTCATAAGCCTGAAGTATCTAGTAATTTACAAACTTTTAAGGCTTTTGTCTATCTACCAGTTCTTTACCCTGGCCGAAAACATTCTTCTTGGTGCAACTTGACTGAAATTTTACGGCAAAACATGACACAGACTATGACTTCCTACACAGCATCTTGTGAATTCCGTGTAGTTTTTACTTATTATTTATCACTCACCATTATATATGAGGTTTTAAATCTCCTTTACTATTAACGCTTGCTCCGACATTTGATTTCCATCGCTACAACATGACCAGACTTCCAAACATTTTCAACTGTATGAATCTAGCAGTTGGAATAAATACTGTAACAGCCAAACACACTTAATCAATTCTGTCCTAAATTTTTATTTTACCTAATTTTCAAGCAAAAGAATTGTATTGAGCTTGCTAATTACCGTAGAAAATGAAAAAGTGGTCGAACAAGGTTTAAGCACGCGTCAGTGGAGATCCCTTCTTGGTTCATTAAAATATGTAAAGTGGATCGACATTTATGGCTTAATTTGGGTTCCTTGCTATGCAAATTAACCGCCGCCGTTTATCCAATCAATGGTCTTTTATGCTTGGGAAGTAACGTTGCTAATTTTGCTGGATGTAATAATACTGATACAAGTTTGGTCATACAAACGTGTATGAACAGTGTTTGCTTATCCAGGCCACTGATGTCCTTGTCCATTCTGGCTTAAGTTTGTGATTCTGGGGTAAGTTGACACATTTCAGCCCTCATTTTTGTATCAGATATTTTATGTTTTGTAGCTCAACTTGAACCAGTTGTTCCGGTTGAGCAAAGATTTTGTATATTCTCTACTTTTCAACTTTGTAATCATGTAGTCGCTATACGTCGAGGTTAAATCGCAAAAAAATAACAAAAGTGTCCACTTTCCATTCTTCAAGACCAATAACTCAGCGTTTGTGATGACCACGAAGATTGTAAGGATTTTTGTTACAATAATATAAAGGTAATAATTTAATGAACCGACGTCTAATGCTGGTCGATTTTGGATTATTTAGTCCTTTTTACTTTGTCCTAAATATTTGCAACATTTCTGTCATTTGCTGAAAGCCGATGGATACTTGAATCGATATTAATTTAGCTACATCGAAAAAACAGCACCTGTTGAATATCCACTAGGCGTTACATTGTATAAATTTTTATTGTTTTTATTTTTCTGTAAATATACAACCTTGTTTTGCTACAAAATCGTGTTGAAACATTGCTTGATGTACATCTCTTCCACAAAAAACCTGTTTTTATAATGCCCAATTATATTATTGGTGATTAAATTTTCATCTTGACTAGAACGCAATTGTGAATATTTATATATAGCACTGTACATCGTATGAATACACCTTGCATTGCGTTTACAAGACAAATTATTTACTAGCAATAAGCCACAACCAACGATGGTATACCTGGAGTTTTTGACCGGTGCACCCATAAGCTTATATGCACGAGCGATATAAACAATCGAATTTGGTAACGTCACAAAAATTACAGCTACTGTCCCTTCTGATGTCATCTGTCTGTTCTTCTATTTTCATTCAAATATTTGTTTATCGTAATCATTCCTTATCGGTAATAATGCACATTTAATAACACAAATACATTACATAAAGTTATGTTATTGTACATGAAGACGTTCATTTATATGTGCTTATAGTCATAGACACATATTTTAATGGGTGATATAGACTAGCCAACTGGTCGCTTTGCTTTTCTCGAGCGTATGTGTTAGTAAATGACTGGTCATGGTGGATTTGTTTTCACCCGGCCATCTACACGACAGCCTGCAGCTTCAATTTCGTGATCACCTTACCGTCAGCGCGACAGTCTGTTTAAAGGTAATCCGTCAGTTTACTCTAGGTTTCTGGGTTTAGTGTTTGATATTTACATGCCCAGAGACTCGACGCAAACTCAAATATTTCATGAATTAAATATAAACGTAGTCAACAAGCTTGCGACAATATGAAAGCATTTCAACCCAGCTGTGACGATTAATCCTCCGATTTTTCTCAGCTCATTATGCAAAAGTAGTGTAACACTTTCCATGGTACTCCTACAAGCAAATGTTTGTAAAGGCATTATTAAAATTATAATGGCGCTGTAATTAGATTGATATTGCTTTTCGAAATTATTTTATACTATTATTGTGTAGCGCGTTTGCTTTTAATTTAGCTTTGTTCATGTTCGTTTCTGTTTTAATGAGTGATTGTTTGTTTGTTATGTTTCTTTTGGCATCGTAAATCCAACGTGTAATTTGCGTTGCTAAATGAAAATGTGTTGTAATGAAAAGATGAGAAATTAGTTTAAAAATTAGTTTCGATGAGGAGGTCAACCTAACAGTAACACATATTGTATTCTATTGACACACCATCTTCTGATACTATGAAATTCTGACTCTTCATGATATGTTGACTTTGCAAACTTACAGTCATTGCCCGCACTTTTATTGCCACCAGGATTGTCACCTTGGACAACCACGCGTTGTACATGTGTACAATCTCGTCACTTTCTTAGCTTGAAGATGTTGACGTGTAAAATGCTGACGTGGGAGATGTTACAGCAAGACCAAAATTAGAAAATCAACATCGTAAAATCTTGTTCGTGTCACCCGGTACGAGGTGGAAAATATACGTTCGATGTGAAAAATTCAAGACTGTGAAACGTTTAGCGAACGTTTGTCGAGGCATCATTAACATTGTAACGACGCTCGTAATAATATTGATATTGTTTTACGAAATTATTAAATACTATTATTGTGTAGCGCTTTTTTTAGCTTTTAATTTCGCTTTGTTCGTGTTCGTTTCTGTTTTATTGATTGATTTTTTGGTTGTTTGTTATGTTTCTTTTGGCATCGTAAATTCAACATGTAATTTGTGCTGCAAAATGAAAAGGTATTGTAATGAGAAGAGGAGAAATTAGTTTAAAAATTAGTTCGGACGATGTGGTCAACCGTTTGCACAATTCACAAAGAACCGACAATAATGATGTGCTCTCTCAAGGGAACGTTTTCAGAGTCACACATTGAAAACGCGATAAATTAATGAACACGATTTCAGGAGCGGGTTGAAAATTGATTGATGTTGTCACAACACACTGTGTATTACGGATTCCGTACTACCTCCACCAGTTTTATTCCCTTCAAGTTTCGCGGCTGAAACCGAAGGTCTTTTTTGTAACGTTTACAAATACCAAAACGATGGCAAAACAACCGTACATTTTCATTTTCTTTGAATTTCATACGACAAGACCGACTGGTGTTGAATTGACTTTTCATTTAACGGTGACATGCCAAGTCAATATCTTTGCCTTCGTATGATCGACTCTCATGAAAGCTGAATATTTTTAAGGTTTTTTTTGGTCGTTCATGAAATTTTCGACGCTGAATTCAGTTTATTAATTGTACAAACCAAAGAAAATTAAATTGTTAATTTGAAAACGACGACGACGACGACGATGATGATGATGATGATGATGATGATGATGATGATGGCAAAACCGTGGCTATAGACGTATTCACGCTGCCTTTGAATCGCATTTTGACTACGTTTTGAAAACAGTTTTCTTCATCAGTCGCTTAAAATCATTTTTGATTTGTAAATGGTACGGAATTATTGACTAATTGTATGTGTAATACCATGTAAATCGAGATTGCATCAGTTTTGTTGTCATTTAACTGAAGTTTGTTATGGGTCATCCAAGTTTTCACATCAGTAACACAATTTTGCACAGCATCAGTTGAAGACTAAATGAAATCAATTGTGCTGACTTTATATAGTTGGTTATCATCTGCAAAAGCATGGTGCTGAATTCCATGATTTCTGATAATTTCAAAGAAAGTTTGAGCTATGACTAAAGGTTGCCGATTTAACATTATTTAAATTTATTACACGAAAGGTCTCCAAGAAATACGTTCCTTACATTTAATCATAGACTACTGCCTATGCATTTAATACATTTTTTACATTTATTACACTGAAGGTTACACGAAATACATTCTAAGATCGGCGCTTGGTCTAGATGGGCTTGCACGAGATACATTATTTAATTTAATGCGCTTAATACATTTTTTTTTACATTTATTACATGAAGGTCTTCACGAAATACATTTTTACATTTTACATTTATTACACGAAAGGTCTGCACAAAATACATTCTAAGGTCAGGTCGGGTCAAGCTGGAAGTGCACGAAATACATTATTTACATTTAATACATTTAATACATTTCTTATATTTATGACACGAAAGGTCTGCACGAAATACATCCTAAGGTCCGGTCAGGTCTAGCTGGGCTTGCACGAAATACATTCTTTACATTTAATATATTTTTACATTTATTACACGAAAGGACTGCACGAAATATATTCTTTACATTTTTTTCATTTTTAGCTCACGTGTTCACACATGTAGGTTTAAGTCACAGCGATGTCTGTTTGTCTGCCTGTGTGTCTGTCTGTCCGTCTATCTGTGCGCCCGATATCTCAAAAATGGCCCATCAGATCACAATCAAATCTGGTACATAGATTTAGTTTGCAAATGGCAAGAACTGATTAGTTTTTTGTGGGTGTGGCTTGTTCACTTGTGGCTCATTTGCATAATCAATGATTTTAGAAAAAAGGTTATACATTGAGAACGACTCCACACAGTTTGATGAGATTCGCTACAAAAGTTGACCACACCAAGAGATATCAGTCAGTGGGAGCCATTAAGGGATGACGTGAAAGATAGTTGCTAATTTGCATATTTAATGGACTTTCCAATTAGGGATATAATCTGAGTGGAATCGATCAAAATTGGCCAAACCTGGTGTGTATATTGAAGATACTATGATTATCATTATTGAAAGTCGTTAAGCATTTCAACACCAGCCAATTCCTAGTTTGTATATTTAATGAACTTTGCTAATAAGGTATATATATCTGAATTAACTTGACCGAAGTTGACGCAACTTGCTATATACTTTAAGGATACTGTGATACAAGATTATTGAAAGTCATTAAATATGTTTTCTTCAGGCAATTCCTAATTTGCATATTTAATGCGATTATCCAGTCAATTTCTAATTTGCATATTCAATGATCTTTTCTAATTACGGATATTAACCGGGATTTACTGGGTCAAAGTTGGCAAAACATGCTATGTACATTGATGATTATAAAAGGTTAAAACATTATTGAAAGTCATTTCACATTTTTAAGTCAGCTATTTATAATTTGAACATCTAATGATCTTTCACAGTTTGGCATTATGGCTGGAAGGACTTGGCTAAAGGCAATTACACTTGCTATACAAAGTGGTGATACAATGACAGCAGTCAAAGAAATTTAGTATTTTTGTTTCAGCTAATTACATATTTGTGTACTTCATGACCTTTTAGAATTAATCTGTGGTAAATATTGTTCATTATGGCGATCAAAATACTTTCAATGAAGTTGCAAACATGTGGCAATGGTTCAAATTTACACATAACTGCAATATATAATGAAACACGTGAGCATTTTCAGTTCATATCTCGTTTACTTTTATTACACGAAAGGTCTGCACGAAACACATTCTTTACATTTAATACATTTTTTACATTTATTACATGAGAGCTCTGCTAGAAATACATTATTTACTTTTAAACAGTTTTTACATTTATTACACAAAAGGTCTGCACGAAGTACATTCTTAACATTCAATACATTTTTCCATGTACTACACAAAATGTCTGCACGAAATACATTCTTAGATAGGCGCTTGGCCTAGCTGGGCTTGCACGAAATGCATTCTTTACATTTAATACATTTAGTAAATTGTTTACTATAATTACATGAAAGGTCTGCACGAAATACATTTTGTACATTTATTACATGCACGAAATACATTCTTTAGATACATTTAATACATTTTTACATTTATTACATGAAATGTCGGCACGAAATTCTTAACACTCAATGCATATTTTTTACATTTATTACACGAAAGTTCTGCACGAAAGACATTTGTTACATTTAAATTAATACATTTTTTTCCATTTATTACACAATAGGTCTGCACGAAATACATCCTTAGATCGGCGCTTGCTCTAGCTGGGCTTGCACGAAATACAGTCTTTAGATTTAATACATTCTTAACATTTATTACATGAAAGGGCTACACGAAATACATTCTTTACATCTAATAAATGTTTCTACATTTATTACATGAAAGGTTTGCACGAAATACATTCTTAATATTTAATACATTGCATGGACAGCATGTACGAAATACATTCTTTGCATTTAATACACTTTTGTCAATGAATGTCTGTGAGATTAGCAATCTTCGAAAAATTCCTAATAAAATTACAATATAATCAAGTTAAACCCAAAAATACACGGACATCAGATACATTCCTAGTAATGGAAAAATTCTCAACAGAACTTACTTTTTGTGGATCAATGAAAATACCCTCCTTACTCAAAATATGACCTAAAAATTCAACTTGCTTTCTACCAAACGAACACTTTTGTGGACGTAGTGTCTACGGTGGCCCAAAACTACCTGTTCTCCGCATTCAAAGTCTGCGTCGCATTCAATTGTTTTTCTCTCACATATGTCTCCGCATTCAAAGTCTGCGTCGCATTCAATTGTTTTTCTCTCACATATATCTCCGCATTCAAAGTCTGCGTCGCATTCAATTGTTTTTCTCTCACATAAGCTTATGTCTCTGCATTCAAAGTCTGCGTCGCAATCAAATGTTTTTCTCTCACATATGTCTCCGCATTCAAAGTCTGCGTCGCAATCAAATGTTTTTCTCTCACATATGTCTCCGCATTCAAAGTCTGCGTCGCAATCAAATGTTTTTCTCTCACATATGTCTCCGCATTCAAAGTCTGCGTCGCAATCAAATGTTTTTCTCTCACATGTCTCCGCATTCAAAGTCTGCGTCGCAATCAAATGTTTTTCTCTCACATATGTCTCCGCATTCAAAGTCTGCGTCGCAATCAAATGTTTTTCTCTCACATATGTCTCCGCATTCCAAGTCTGCGTCGCATTCAATTGTTTTCTCTCACATATGTCTCCGAGGTATGCCTCAGTGTACGTTATTCCGCGAAGCATAATTTCTATCGAACAGCGCTCTCAGACGGTCGCTATTGACAATGACGAACATTGTATCAAGTTATTTTCAATAGATTATCGATCGAAAATTTGTTTGGACGCCGCTTGTGCCGGGCGCTCGTGTGTTGAGGTCACGTCATAAACATTTCCACAATAACCCATATATTGACTTATACACTTAAATATCAACATTGAAGGAATCCGTTGGTTTCCTGTACTGAAATTAAATCGACGACAATTTTTTTAGTTTTGGTGATACTTTTACGTACGTTTCGGCACATTTTGGCGCACCTCGGCGTAGTTTGGCGCCATTGTGAACGGGGGACTACAAGCGAGTGAGCGAGACAACAATGTGTCAATTTCGGACAAAAGCATATCGATCGATAACGTTCACTGCACGATTACAGTGGAGATCGACTCTACGCCCGTTCGCCTCTGTTCTGTGTTATTCTTGCAGTTTACTGGGATTTTCATAGTTAATATTCGCCAAAATTTGGTATAAATTACAACAACCTGACTGGTATTTGGTCTGTATAATTTAAGAGACGCTAACCGATTAAAATGGGTCAATATTAGACCCTGATTCTGCATATGCAAACGCTGTAAGATCGCCATTTTATTGAGGGCAAGAGCAAAAGTTCAGCGATCGGAAAAATAAAATGCAACTAAAACAAGTTTCGTCGAGAAATTCAAAAAACTAAAACGACAGCAATTTTGTATATATATCAAGGAAACACCGTGCCACTTTTCACTATAATTGGTTCAGAATTGAGAAATTTGAACGAGCGATAGTTGTACGGTCTTTTCAGTACATTAAACGCAATTGTTTTCTATGGGAAATCGAGCAGAGTAGACACATATCGTAAAATGAAAAATACATCTGAAAAAAACCGTTGGTTTAACTTTTTCATTCGCTGTTATTTTTTATAATATTTGGTATGACACATATCATGAAGGGTAACTAAAACTCTATGGTTTTATTTTTTTTAGTTTCCCTCTTTTTTTATGAAATGACGAGTTGAAGATCGTTTTGCTGTTGACTGTGTTTTTACTTGATTTTGCATATGTCTCTTATCGCTTACGTATTTTTGGAATTCCCTAACTTGTGAAATTCTTCCAAAATATTATAATTGTAAGGGCAGCATATACGGGAAATAGGACCTGTTGCTCTTTCATTAATATTTAGATGTGCAGCAAGGAAATACGGCGAAATTTTCAACATGACGCGGGAGGTGAAATTGACTCTCCGAACGCGCACTCCACGTATGCGTCCCGAATTTTTGGGCTATTGACAAAAGTTGAGACGACCCAAACTAGCCAAAATTAGCCAAACCAGCATAAACCACCAAAAACGACCCATATCATCAAGTAAACGACCTAAAACAAACATTCTAGGTATTCAGGGATACAATAAAACTCCACCTTCTGGAGAAACCGTCGACAGAATTGCGGGCAGCCATGTTGTTGGTACTATCAATTACCAAGTTGTGGGGCTCATTTCGATGACACAACTGAAAACGAAAATAACTTCAGCATCGTAACTGTATGTATGTATGTATGTATGTATGTATGTATGTATGTATGTATGTATGTATGTATGTATGTATGTATGTATGTATGTATGTATGTATGTATGTGTGGTATATGCATGCATGCATGTATATGTGTATGTATGTATGTATGTATGTATGTATGTATGTATGTATGTATGTATGTATGTATGTATGTGTGTGTGTCTCCACATATAAATGTAGACATGCATGTTTCCTGTAATATGCCCTTGTATCAATATGGCCATGTGAGGGCGCTGTTTTTTAAAGCGACCACCCACTTAATCTGTTATTTGCTAGATCTTCAACTTTCCATGGTAACCTGCATGCACGCATATATATGTTTGTGTGCATGCATGCATGCATGCACATATATGCAGGTATGTGTATGTACATGTATGGAACCAGGGCCACGGCACATGTTATCTTAATATTTGGTTGTAGAATTTATTCAAATAAATTAATGTTGGTATCAAAAAAAATGTGAATGAGCTGTAAAAATGTAATAAACTAAAAACTTTGATCTCATTCCTTGGTAAGCCACTAAACACGACAACGGGGAAATTCCCTGTGCTACACTTTACGTTGTAAAAGCAGTAACAATCTTGCACAGCGCCCTCTATTGAAGAAACAAACCGAACCCCTTAACTCGTTGATGGCATGTATAGGAATTTGCAATGATCGAAAATGCCGGCTGGTTTTCGCCGTTTTTGGGCGGTTTCTCCAGAAATCTGAGACATATTTCATCCCTGTGCTTATTTTAGGTCGTTTACTTGATGATATGGGTCGTTTATGGTGGTTTATGGTGGTTTGGCTAATTTTGGCTAGTTTGGGTCGTCTCAACCTTTGTCAATAGCCGAATTTTTGCCACACATACGTGGAGTGCGCGTTCGGAGAGTCAATTTCACCTCCCGCGTCATGTTGAAAATTTCGCCGTATTTCCTTGCTGCACATCTAAATATTAATGAAAGGGCAACAGGTCCTATTTCCCGTATATGCTGCCCTTACAATCATAATATTTTGGGAAGAATTTCACAAGGGAATTCCAAAAATACGTAAGCGATAAGAGACATATGCAAAATCAAGTAAAAACACAGTCAACAGCAAAACGATCTTCAACTCGTCATTTCATAAAAAAAGAGGGAAACTAAAAAAAATAAAACCATAGAGTTTTAGTTACCCTTCATGATATGTGTCATACCAAATATTATAAAAAATAACAGCGAAATGAAAAAGTTAAACCAACGGTTTTTTTCAGATGTATTTTTCATTTTACGATGTGTCTACTCTGCTCGATTTCCCATAGAAAACAATTGCGTTTAATGTACTGAACAGACCGTACAACTATCGCTCGTTCAAATTTCTCAATTCTGAACCAATTATAGTGAAAAGTGGCACGGTGTTTCCTTGATATATATACAAAATTGCTGTCGTTTTAGTTTTTTGAATTTCTCGACGAAACTTGTTTTAGTTGCATTTTATTTTTCCGATCGCTGAATTTTTGCTCTTGCCCTCAATAAAATGGCGATCTTACAGCGTTTGCATATGCAGAATCAGGGTCTAATATTGACCCATTTTAATCGGTTAGCGTCTCTTAAATTATACAGACCAAATACCAGTCAGGTTGTTGTAATTTATACCAAATTTTGGCGAATATTAACTATGAAAATCCCAGTAAACTGCAAGAATAACACAGAACAGAGGCGAACGGGCGTAGAGTCGATCTCCACTGTAATCGTGCAGTGAACGTTATCGATCGATATGCTTTTGTCCGAAATTGACACATTGTTGTCTCGCTCACTCGCTTGTAGTCCCCCGTTCACAATGGCGCCAAACTACGCGGAGGTGCGCCAAAATGTGCCGAAACGTACGTAAAAGTATCACCAAAACTAAAAAAATTGTCGTCGATTTAATTTCAGTACAGGAAACCAACGGATACCTTCAATGTTGATATTTAAGTGTATAAGTCAATATATGGGTTATTGTGGAAATGTTTATGACGTGACCTCAAACACACGAGCGCCCGGCACAAGCGGCGTCCAACAAATTTTCGATCGATAATCTATTGAAAATAACTTGATACAATGTTCGTCATTGTCAATAGCGACGTCTGAGAGCGCTGTTCGATAGAAATTATGCTTCGCGGAATAACGTACACTGAGGCATACCTCGGAGACATATGTGAGAGAAAAACAATTGAATGCGACGCAGACTTGGAATGCGGAGACATATGTGAGAGAAAAACATTTGATTGCGACGCAGACTTTGAATGCGGAGACATATGTGAGAGAAAAACATTTGATTGCGACGCAGACTTTGAATGCGGAGACATATGTGAGAGAAAAACATTTGATTGCGACGCAGACTTTGAATGCGGAGACATGTGAGAGAAAAACATTTGATTGCGACGCAGACTTTGAATGCGGAGACATATGTGAGAGAAAAACATTTGATTGCGACGCAGACTTTGAATGCGGAGACATATGTGAGAGAAAAACATTTGATTGCGACGCAGACTTTGAATGCAGAGACATAAGCTTATGTGAGAGAAAAACAATTGAATGCGACGCAGACTTTGAATGCGGAGACATATGTGAGAGAAAAACAATTGAATGCGACGCAGACTTTGAATGCGGAGACATATGTGAGAGAAAAACAATTGAATGCGACGCAGACTTTGAATGCGGAGAACAGGTAGTTTTGGGCCACCGTATAGTGTCAATCCTGCTTCTCTAAGACGTGACAAAACTATTTACAGATCTTGTAAATGTTCATCAAATGATCTCGAAAAAATACTAATGTCGTCAATACACACAAATACATACCGCCAAAGCATATTTCTAAAATTGAACTGCATGGAAGGAATTAGAAGGAAGGAAGGAATTCGACGAATGCTGCATACCTTTGAGAAGTCTATTAAATTAATACAAACCATCACGACATACAAATGCAGTCTTATGAGTATTTCTTTCATCAAAAGCAATTTGCATCATCCAAAGTCGAACAATACTGAGGAGTTTAATCTCCGATCATCTCTAGTGATTCAGTCATGTTAGGAATAGGAATATGGCAATATAGCCAGGTCTAACATAAATACTTATTTCGTTTTAAATTACTATATTCAGGATGAAAGTTCCTACCGGACAAATTATTCACATATTTATTTTTATGACTTACCGACTCATAGTCCTGATTTGCCGTCGTTTCTTTCATCCTCTGATCTTCTTTATCTTGTCAGTGTATCTGTTCATATTGCTTCAAATGTTCGTTCTGTTCAGTACCCTTTGACGCTGGCTGGTCATTGCTGTCTTCAGGAATGTCAACCACTGTTTCTCCCGTCAAAGCAATTGCGTGCGCTGGCTGAAAATCCTCCGGATCCCGTTCCGCGACGAACTTCATTAGCTTGGGCCGTAATCCCTGTATAAAAAGACTCGCCGATTCAGCGTCGCTATGACCGTATCGAAAACATTTGTCTTGAAGCAGCTTGACATAATTTTCCACTGACTTGCTGTATCATTGCTGAATGTCCTGTAGCTCTTGATCGATGTAGCATCTTGGTCCTTTATTACTAAATCGTTTAAGAAAATCCACCCTAGTATGACTCCAACTTTGTGATACAGTTTGCGGTAGAGTTACAAACCATCAATCGGCATCGTCATCATCAACAAGCAGAAAACTACAAGGATATCATCACTACGAACTCTTTTCAGTTTCAAATACGCCTCAAATTTTCTCATCCATTTTCCAGGACAGTCATTCTCAATCCTGTGTATCTAGCCGGCACGATATTTTCACTCGTATTAAAACATTTAACTGCTTATAGAGCGTATATTGCAGCAGATCGTTCTCGTCTTTCCTGGTCTTGCATTGCCTCTATGTGACGAAACGCGTCGGAGATTCGTTCCTCAAAGCCGGCCGCAAACAGTTCTTCCCGTCCACTTAGAGGTCTTTCAGTCAAGCGTGCCATTTCGTCTCGATGTTGAATTCTACCAAATCTTTCAAGATCATTCAATTACCCGGATTCTCCATCAGTGTCGCAACTCTGTTCTGCTTCACTCTTGGGTTTTACTGAGGAATAGCCTCAAACCGTTCGTTGAAAGCAGTAGTCGCACATGTACATTGTCCAGTCCTTACCAGATAACGGAGGTAATACTTGTATAATTGAAGATGAACAAGCCGGTAGAATTTAGATTTATGGCTTTATTTACAGGACTGGAAATCAGCCTGAGTTACAGCTTAAGCTCTCTCACAGTCCTCTCCCCCTGAATGAATGTCATTTCTCATTTATCACAATTTTAAGTTTACTCTCTTACGTAATCTACCTTTACTCTAACAGTAACACAGACATTAGTTTAAAAATTAGTTTGGATGAGGTGGTCAACCTAACAATAACACATATTGTATTCTATTGACACACCATCTCGTGATACTATGAAATTCTGACTCTTCATGATATGTTGACTCTGCAAACTTACAGTCATTGTCCGCACTTTTATTGCCACAGGGTTGTCACCTTGAACAACCACGCGTTGTACATGTGTACAATCTCGTCACTTTCTTAACTTGAAGATGTTGACGTGTAAAATGCTGACGTGGGAGATATTACAGCAAGACCAAAATTAGAAAATCAACATCGTAAAATCTTGTTCGTGTCACTCGGCACAAGATGGAAAATATACGTTCAATGTGAGAAATTCAATTAGCTATTAGCGAACGTTTGTCGAGGCATCATTAAAATTGTAATGACGCTCGTAATAATATTGATATTGCTTTTCGAAATTATTAAATACTATTATTGTGTAGCGCTTTTCTTAGCTTTTAATTTCGCTTTGTTCGTGTTTGTTTCTGTTTTATTGATTGGTTTTTTGGTTGTTTGTTATGTTTCTTTTGGCATCTTAAATTAAACATGTAATTTGTGCTGCAAAATGAAAAGGTGTTGTAATGAGAAGATGAGAAATTAGTTTAAAAATTAGTTTGGACGATGTGGTCAACCCTTTGCACAATCCACAAAGAGCCGACAATAATGATGAGCTCTCTCCAAGGAGCGTTTTCAGAGTCACACATTAAAAACGCTATTAATTAATGAACACGATTCAGGAGCGGGTTGAAAATTGATTGATGTTTTCAGAATACACTGCGTATTACGATTCCATAATAAGTGCACCGGTTTTAGCCCCTTCAAGTTTCGCGGCTTAATCCGAAGGTATTTTTTGTCACGTTTACGAATACAGAGAAGATGGTAAAACAACCATACATTTTCATTTCCTTTGAATTTCATACGACAAGATCGACTGGTATTGAATTGGCTTTTCCCTTAACGGTGACAGTCAATTCCTTTTGCCGCTACAGTGATTTCTTCAGTCGCATTTCGGGTCGTATTTCGACTTATTTCTTGCCTTGTACAATATCTGTTGTTTTATGAAGGTATCTCCATTTAATATTCATAAAAAATACTCATACTCAATATTAGCTTTATTATAATGCAAAGGACTGCGATTGCATAATGGCGATATAACACGACACTTATACGTGCCAAAATATCAAAACAAAATGCTCGCTACCTCTTCTTCAACTCGAGAGACACACAAATATCAGCATCAGCTTAATTTGAGCATGAAGAAAGAAAACTGCAGAGTCATAGCCCGTTGAAACTTCTCAAAAACTGACCAAATAAGAGGAAGTTGGGGAGTCCTTAGTGTATTAACTATGGTAGAGGTCCCCTAGCTTTTAAAAGAATGTTTGAAAAGGGAAAGTCACTTTTTACTGTTTTTCAGGAAAGTTTGACAAGGCAGTGCTAGCATTCAGAATGCGTGACTGCTATTGTAAATGCATTTTTAGATTCTTTGAGTGTCAAAGAGGTGTCAAAAGTGAGATTAACCAAAAAGACTGCTCTGTGACTTCAAAAGAGGGATGCAAATATGGCTTGTTTTCAACATTTTTGACAGAATAACAGTTTTCCTACATAATTTTATGCCAATTTAATCCAACCTTTGAAATGAGATATGGACATGGATTTTTTACAGCCTATTAACAAGGTTACAGATAAGATTTGTATGGCACAATTTTTCTGTATTTGAAGTACTTTTTGAAAAATCACAATTTGAAATTTGAAAGAATTTTTAATAATTTTTTGAAATGTAAACCCATGTAAAATCATAAAACAAATTATATTTACAAATCCTGCCGTACAAATCTTACAATTAATAGTGTCAACATATTCATAACTAATTTGGTAATATTAATACTATCCAATTATTATTAAATTCAAATATGTAAAAAAAATATGAAAAATTAAATTTTAATATTGACAGGTGTCATATTTCAAAACCATGGCTGCAAATATACAATTTTTATATTCTTTTGAGAAAGTATTAAGTAAGAGAGTTATCCTGAAAATTTGAACTTAATATCTTGATTCTAACACTTGAAACTTGACATTAAGGTTCCAAGACAAGAAATGTGACCTTTTTAATCTAACAATTCTCTAACGATTAATAGACTCAGAACCCCCGTAAAGTATATATTTTCTGAAAGCCTTCATATATGGGAACATTTTGGTAACCACAGTGTCACCATTGTTTACATAACTATCACGTGACAAGATAATTTGCATAACCTTTCAAAAGTCGGTTTTCCCTATGTTTTGTCTCAATACTTCAAAATATCTGACTCAAACTTGCTGGAATGCAAGCTGTCACAATGCTCTTTCAAAGTGTGTCTCAGATTTTTTATATCTTGCTTAGTTTTTTGGAGCACAATTTTAAAGAAATCAACTATGGTAAAATTCACTGCTCTGGAAGTTTTTCTGGCATAAAAACTGTTTAAGAAGGTTTAAAAAAATTCTGACACACACTTTTGAAGACCTGTAGGATAGCTTGCACTCATATGAATTTCAGCCACATATCTCAAAGCATTGAAACAAAACATAGGGAAAACCGATTTTTGAAAGGTTATGCAAATTACCTGTCACGTGATAGTTATGTAAACAATGGTGACACTATGGTAACCAAAATGTTCCCCTATATCTAGGCTTTCCGAAAATATACAATTTACGGGGATTCTGAGCTTATTAAACACTAGAGAATTGTTAGTTTAAAATGGTCAATTTCTTGTCTTGGAACCTTGAAACTTGAGAGAAGAATTGGTGCAAAAATAGCCTTTACCGCTACCTCAACCGTTTCTCTTTTTTTTCACCTTTTTCGTCTCCTTGCACTCTTTTCCAGAGACACAATTCAGACGCAGAACAACGATGTGTCAAACCGTATCATACATCTTGTATTTCACCTTCTTGACGGCTATTTCGGTTGCCAAGGTAATACGTTTGTAAAATATACGTGTATGTCTTCAAACTTGGCTTTTGTGACTTTCCATTTTTTTATTTTGTTTGTTCGTTTGTTTGTTTCCTGTTACAAAATAGGCTAAGCACGTCTAGGCACGTGTATGATCGACTTAATTAGGCCAAGAGAGTCATATCTTTCCTTTTGCTATTTATCTATTTCGTTTGTTTGTTTGTTTGTTTGTTTGTTTGTTCTTTGTTTGTTTCGTTATTTTTGTTTGTTTGCTTAGTTGTAGTTTTTTGAAGGGGGTTGCTAATTACACGCGAGATACCTATAGCGATATTGCAATTATTGCAGAAATGGTAGTAGTATGTAGATTTTCGTTGTTGACGGTGGTCCAATTATTCGCAGATAAGGGAACAATTATAGTGTACAGTAAAGATAAAATAGCCATTTTACCAAATGATTTAATTCCAGAAATCTCACATTTGAGGACTAGGTTTTGTCAAAATAATCTCTTTAAATCACAAAACTTGGTCTTCTCAAATGTGTGGTTTTTAACAAACGTTAATGCCCTGGGCATTAAATCATTAAAATTGGCATTTTCTCGACAAATGCCTGTCTAAATGTCACCATGCGCAATTGTATCACAAAGGCAAAGTGTATGTAATGTGTCAATGTCATATGTTAATCCTGATTTGTGGTACCGAAATATTGATACACACTTATATTGTACGTTCCACAAAACAAAGTTTGATACCAGAGACACAAACTACTTGATATTTACCGATATTTTAATTCAACAAGGCCATTATCCGTATGTTATCTCTGTCTGTCTGTCTGTCTGTCTGTCTGTCTGTCTGTCTGTCTGTCTCTCTCTCTCTCTCTCTCTCTCTCTCTCTCTCTCTCTCTCTCTCTCTCTCTCTCTCTCTCTCTCTCTCTCTCTCTCTCTCTCTCTCTCTCTCTCTCTCTCTCTCTCTCTCTCTCTCTCTCTCTCTCTCTCTCTCTCTCTCTCTCTCTCTCTCTCTCTCTCTCTACCAAATTCATCGACTAAATTATCTAAAGTTTCTCACAGGGAGAAAGCTGCATCGAGCCAAATACGTGTGAACAGATTTGCCAGATTGGTCTAAGTGGTGAAGACGTTTGTAGTTGCCTGGAAGGATACATTCCCGTAGGGAATGGAACTCAGTGCAAAGGTATCGACGGCTGAACGTTCGTTTTGCCTTTATTTTCACATTTGCGATTGAATGTTTGTCACATTGTGAAAAGAAGACTCCGTCTTTTTCTGCACTTGCCGTCGACTCGTCTACATTTTTTGCTAAAAATGGTTATTATCTATATTTCAGCAGTTGCCATTTGCACATTATGACGCCGTTAAAATAACAGCCATTAGCAACCCATTGTGGGCTTCCATTGTGGGCTATACGTGTCTATACCGAAGACAGAAATGTTATTATCGACGTAATTAGTCTTATCTTTGCCATGATAATAACTCTTGAAGAAATTTCTTGGTAGGTTTTCCGGCTTTTCCGGAGGTGATAGTTGTTTTTATCTTACTTTACAGTATTCACTTCGTGTTCTGAAGATTCATACCCCTGCGACGATGGCCAGTGTATACCCGAGTATTGGAAATGTGACGGTGAGATGGATTGTCTTGATGGTGATGACGAGGATGGTTGCCAAGGTGATGAGATGTACATTGTACAAAATTATGTGTGCATATCTCTTACAAATTAAGTCACTGATGTCCTCAAAAGACTGACATGTGCTGATGTAGCATTAGAGCGGCGATGTTACTTTAACACGAGATTTTTGTACATTTAGTTGACACGGCTGGACTCATTGCAGGCTTAACCCACAAGAACCATCTATAACCCACGTTTGCCAGACATGCAAGACAAGACTCGTCACTCCCACTCGTTTTTTGGTGTCATTCACTTTTGTAAACGATGAAAATCTCTAATACCTCCGTGGCTAAGAACTAGAGAATTTATGTTTGTAAAGAGTCGTGGCTGTGATGTACCAGAGACAGAGTTCGAAAGTGTTGCAATACTTAAATACCGGTATGATATAACTTAAGATGATAGAACCCACTTTTATCACACATAACGCAAGACATGTCAATCCCATACTTGTTTGGTTTGATTTATCTTTTCAACTTTATAACATTCTTTAAAACTGAAAAATAATACAGTACTAATATATGAAAAGGTAATAAACAGCGTTTCATCTTACGTTTTTTGCTCTCTTTTTTTTGTATCTTTGTCTCCGAATATTGGTCTCGTTTTCATTATACAAACCCTTTCTTGTTTTTCTCGGTATTCTTCCTTAGATATTTGTACTCCAAATGAATACTTATGCTACAGTGGAACCTGCATTTCAGATGAGGGGCGCTGTGACAGTATCCAAGACTGTGAGCTTGGGGAGGATGATCTTGATTGCTCAGGTACAGTGAAGCACTGTTGTAAAATATCAAGGGCTATCACGTAAACTTACTTTTCGTTTCTGATAGCTTACCTGAGATGCCTAGAATATAGATGCCAAAGCAGCATGATTTGCGAAATGAGTTGGATGCCCACAACACGTAATGAATAATTCCGAAAGAGAACACACATGGACTTAAATAGAAGTCTGATTTCGAAGAATTAATCATGCAAATTAGCCAGAATATTGCCAGCCAAACTCACCTAAAACGTACCAGTTCATGCAAGTTTGAATCTTTGTCTCAAATCAATCAATCAATCATCCTCCGTCCTTGCTGACAGACATTCAGTTCATACTGAGACACATAGACTGAAAACTGATACCGGTGCATCATTAGGCCAAACAAAAAAGATGTGTTTCCAGAAACCCTCCGACCTGAAACTTTATTCTAATTTTAGAAAATCACAATTGGAACTTAGTTGTTTTTTATGCATCAAGCTCAAATAAAAACTGGAAAAAGTTTCTGACCGAATACTTTATTTTCTGAGGCTTTGTTAATTGTAACACATTCCTTTTTACATCTTAGCTCATATATGTGAGCACGGGAGCTAAAAAGACCCCTGCCACTTTGTCTTCAAACGGACATATGGTCGTCTCATGATACAGAACAATGGTCACTTAATTTGAAGATTCGATAAATTGCTCATGATTCTAGAAACAGACTTGTTATAAACCGAGAATTATTCGACAGGGTCAGTAGATTATAACGAGAGCTCGTCCTGAGCGGGAATTTGGCATGATGCAAATACTACGTTTAGTAGCAAAAACTTGTGTTGTTTTATCATGCAGGTGAAGACAACAATTTAGCAACTGGGAAACCGGCGTTTCAGAGCAGCGACCACGAAGCCAGGGGTGTAGCATCTCGTGCCCTCGACGGTGACAAGAGTGGTAACTACTTCGAGGGAGGGAGCTGCTCACACACACGCTGGGATTTTGAACCTTGGTGGAAAGTTGATCTGCTGATAACGTACCGAATTATTAGAGTACACATTGTAAATCGAGACGATACTTGCTGTTGTAAGTTGCGTAAACTTTAATGTCCATCACATGTGTATGTTAGATTTATCATGCAAAGGTTCTGTCATTAGCCATTGCGTGGTGAAAGCAATATTTCAGCTGAAACATTCTGTTTCTATGTATGTGGCAGAGAACCTTCATTCTTTCGAATTATGCTTGGTTATGTGTGTGTGTGTGTGTGTGTGTGTGTACACATAATTTTTTCCTGCTACCGTAAGCACTGTACTTTAAAGCATCTTCAGTGATGCAACGCGATGTCAAGTAACGCTTTCTACACGAATTTTTCGTCGAGAAATTCTACAAGTGAGGACTAGAACAGCAAACACTTAAATATGTAAAGGTTATTGAAATTGATCTCGCAGAGCAAGTACAATTATTTTGCAGACGATCGCTAGTGGCTGCCGATGAAATAAAACCATTATGTACGTTTGTTTCAATGAGACATTGCAAAAGTGTTGTAATCAAGGACATTTTCCAAACGATTGTTCGATCGACCCCGCCGAAACAAAATTGTATCGCAGATGATCATTTAATGTACGCAACATTACGCGGACAATTGTCTGATCGTCGCCATAGGAACAAAATTATGTTGCAGACGATCGCTTGATCGGCGTCGTTGTGAGGGCGGGAAACGATGAAGACCATCTACAGAATCCGATTTGCGGAGAACCGATTGGCCTCGACAACAGAGGCGAGATTGTTATCAATTGTCCTGGGAGAATGCTTGGAAGATACGTTAGTGTTGATTTGCCTGGTCGCCTTGACCCGCTGTCGATTTGCGAAGCCGAAGTTTACGGACAAGGTAACAACATAGTTGTTATAAATTAGTGTGTAACTATTTGATGATGCATGTGCATCCAGAATTATAACTGTTGGAGGCTCTTCTCGCATTTTCGCTGACATCAGTATGTAACAAAGAAGGAGACTTATGGTTTGCTTTATTGTTGCTTTGAGCATGAGTAACATAGTCAGAGTGGCAACGGCTATTGTTTAAGGCGTGAAGCGGTTACGTAAGCAATCCATGTTTGCCTCGCCTCACGAAGCTCTTGGCTCTCTTTTCCGAAGAGTGCCGACCATGCACCCTTCGGTAATTTTCGGATTTTCACCAATTGTTAAGCGAAAGTATGTTCGACAAAGTTTGTGTTGTTGTTGTCGTGTGGTGCTGATCGGAATTGATGTGCTGGCGAAAACGGGAGTGCTTTGAGCTTCAGGAAAGTGGGTTTACCGTTTTAAAAATTCCTCTCATATTTTTATGAATATATAATGAGTGTGTTTGAACCAAATTTGAAAGTCTTTTATCGATACTGTCTGGTTTTACTCAATGGTTTACGGTCAGTCATACCGTCTTTTACACATGCGTCAAGAAAGGACATGTTTATGAAACTGCTGGCGTGTTATGTTTTGATTGGCGTGAAGCAGTGTTTCTGGCCTGAGAGCTCACAAAGTAACTATGGTTGCTACGCGACTGGCAGTACGATGCCATCTCGTCGTATGTTTCGCATAATCTCGTGTAATTATCAACCACAAACAAAGCCTCCAAAAAGTTTAACACCTTTGAAGCTCATTTTAATATGAAAAGCCAATAGTCTACCGAGACGACCATGGAACAAAAGGCATGCAGGCGTTGCCACTCTATCTATCTTACTCTGTGCTTTGAGTCGTAAAAAGAAATGCCCCAAATTCAGAATGAGATGTCCCGGATGATCTTGATTGTCAACAAGACACGTCTGTGCTGTTATCTTGCAGACTATTCTGTATTCTGCTATTTTAATTTGTTCAGAAATCAGTTGCTTATGACATTAATGGCAATGGCGTATTGTCATCTACCTTACCCAAATGCTATCTTTTTCAGATATAAGGAATTGCTCGGACGGAGATGCTGCAGAATTTGAAACGTTGCCTTGTTGTCCGGGTTATGAACTTCAACAAAGCAAATGTGTCGGTATGTTACCTCGTTCATGTACTTGAGATTGACTTTGGTCTCAGTTCATCAGACATCAAATCACTCACATCTAGGCAGAGAGAGCTTCTTCCAATGTTTATGATGCAACCAAATTCTATCATGTTGGACTGTTTGAAGTCTGATATATTAACTTAAGAGTAGAATGCGCCTCGGGGTATTCCCACTCTCAAACTTTTACAATTCTTTTCTGATCCATCACTTCTAGTGGTCCATTTTAAAACTGTCGGTGGAAGAAAACGTTTCACCATCTTAGTTTCTCGAAAATCGATGATTTTATTTTATTTTATTTTATTTTATTTTATTTTATTTTATTTTATTGTTTAACGATGATGGGAGGGTACATACATATCTATTACACTATTACAAAAACTACAAAGTAATGATATCAACAAATGTCAACCGAGAAGTCACAGACACTATATGCATGTAAGATTTTTCTAACTTTATGTAATTAATTAACTGTATTGTGGTTCTAGGAATAACAGCTTTCCTCATAAGAATAAACTCAGGGATAGCGGCCATTTTGAACTTGAGATATCGGTAAATCTCCTGTAAGTTGTTTCTCTTGTACCAACATTTCAACGGTGACCCCGATTTTTATTCTTGATTTTGAAAGACAATTATTATAGTCAAAGTATTCCAATTGAAGAAAGTTTGACCGTAAGTTAAAGTCTTTAACTTTCGAGGCGTGTACTACATTGAGTGAGTGCTCTTTCCTAGTGTTTCAAGTAGTTGGCGCCTCGTCAAGAAAAGAAAAATTTTCCAAAATTTTCCTCAAGCAAACTTTCAATTCATTTACTTTCGATTTTAAAAAAATGTAGGGTCACCGTGCAAAGTTTGGTACCAGAGAATCAAATTACCTAATATTTACAGATATTTAAAATTCAAAATGGCCGCCATTCATGTGTTATCTGTAAGGGTTAAAATAAAATTTACTTTCTTCGAAAAATACTGTAAAGACTTAACTTATTCTTATTCTCTACTTATTCCATCATGAGACTTAAGGGAGCTTTCAGTTATAACGACCGGGTGTTGGCCGGCAAAGTCCAGGGGGTCACCTTAAATTTGAAACTGCAGAGGGGGGGTCATGTATTTTTCAAGCAGCTCAGAGGGGGTCACTTAATTTTCATAAGTATCCGTCCCGTTTAGTGTTCCGAAATATTCTGGGAGATAAAAATGATTCTCTGCATGATTTCATTCTCTAAAGTCATTGAACTGTAAATCTGAACAAAAGTATTCTTTACTTATTCCATCATTAGGCTTAAGGTGAAATTTCAATATTTTAATTGTTGTCAATATCTGAACTTTCAAATACCCCAATTTAATCAAGTAAAATTATCTGCTACATGAACATTTTGGCTTGGCGACTCTGATGCTTGTCTTATTGTAAATAGAGCTAACTGAGGGAAATGAACAATTCCTATTACTTACATACTAGAGATATAGCAAGTTTTGCCAGGGAAATTATTAAACAGTTACTTGTAGACTACTAGTACCATGAAAAGTTAAATAATACTTTTAGGTGAAATTCCAATATCATAATTGTTGTCAACATCTGAACTTTCAAATATCATATTTGAATCAAGTACATTTGTATCAATTATCAAACATCTATAAAAGCACAAATTAATTAAGTTTAGCGTTGTAAAAAAAATATTCATAATTTTTCTCATAGACTCGGATGTATAGTGAATCAACATTTTGGTAAATTCCGAAATCCAATTTCTGGCACACATATCCATTTGTAACCACCCTAGTCTAATCAAGTACATTTATGTTAACAATCGAGAGTACATAGGCACACAAAGGTTTAACTATTTTTGTATTGGAAAAAAATTATTCATCGTTTCCTCATAGAGTCCAATGAATAATGGATGAACATTTTCAGTGAATTCCAAAATCGATTTCTTGTACACATAATATACACCTTTAACCATCATATCAAGTACAATTATGTTAATTATTCAACGTCTGTATATGCACAAGTACAGCAAGTTTTTCATGAAAAAAAACTTATTCACAATTTTATAATAGATTCCCATGTATAGTGGATAAACATTTTTGGTGAAATTCTAAAGTCAAATTTTTTGTCCACATACAAATTGTAACAACTCTACTCCAATTAAGTACAGTTATGTCAATTATCAAATATCTATAAATGCATAGATTTAGTTTTGTTTGAAAAAGTATTACATAGTTTTCTAATACACTACCATGTACAGTGAATCAACATTATCAACAGCTGATTATCAGTTAAATCCAAATATCAAAATTTTGTACACAAACGCTCGTGCAAAAATATTGCGATCCACCTGTAATTTCTGTCAAATCCTTTGAGTGGTAATTTCAAAATTACAGCAAGTCAGAGGGGGAATATCGAACATTAACACCATGTGAATTTTTAGGAGGGTCATTTGACAAAATCTCAGAATCATTTTTTTTATTCTGTCGCCCCAGGTGTTTGTGTGTGAAGCTTTAATCAAGCAATGACATGAAATTTATGTCATCTTAAAAGAGGAGTCATCAATTTTTTGGTGCAAAGGGTAGGGGGTTCACTTATTTTGACTGATGCGTAGGAAATTCTGTCGGCCCAACCCGGCCATAATAACTGCACACTCCCTAATAAAAACAAGTGTGTTTTTCAGTAAGAAGACAGACCCTAGAAAAGTACACCAACCCAGGCATGTTTTAGGGTATTTTCAAAATATTGAAGTAATTCTCTAAATTTTACCTATTTTATGGGTCCGGCCAACCAAAAGAAAACAGAAAGAGAATATTTCTCTAAAAACCTATAAACCTATAAACCCTCATTTTCAAAATCTTGTTACACACATATTTGTATTGCCTTAGATAAACATCCATTTAAACCAAAAACAGTGAGCAATATGTGAATCATTGATCCTGTGTATTAACCTTTACGTTAGCCATTGACATTTTAAATTGAGAATAATATGAGCCCCTGCATTTACTCTCCAGATATCGACGAATGTTCGGTCTATCAAAGGTTCTGTGAACACGAATGCGTCAATACACCGGGATCCTTCTATTGTGAATGCAACCATGGTTACCGTCTAAGCACTGATAGAAGAAGCTGCCAAGGTAAGTCTTTAGCATAGAGAATTATCATTTGCCAAAATGAGCATACAAACGCAATTTCTGCAAGACTTTAAAACTTCTTTATTTTGATTTAGCAAACTGAAGTGTTATCAAAAGATTGGCTAGACACTTTGCTAGTTTTTCCTGAATTTATATTTCGCCTGATTTTTCTGTGTTTACATTACCATATAGTACCCGTAGATTATTTAGGAGTTTCATAACGTTCTCAGCATTAAAAGGAAAATTTACTTTGAGTTGAGTTTTCCTTCGATTGCCACACGTATTTTTTGAATATGTTGTCATAGTCAGTAGATCTGTACACAAGTTTTTTTAAGGTGAAGCTACATGTTGCCAACACAGTTTTTTGCAAAGCGATGTTTCTCATCAAAGATGACAAGGAAACCCCTCATACTATCTATTTTCTACAAGCAGAGAATCTTTATTTTAGTATGGTAGCAATAGTTGACTCGAAGGAAGAAGGGGTATATATTCGGGGTAAAAAAAAAACATTATTTTGATATTAATGATACAAATTAATGTACGTTAAAAACTTAACACTATTTTCTTAAATGAATATTTCATTTGAAAGACTAGTATATGAAGAACAAACCGACTATTTTGTTTTGCATGATCTATCCTCATTCTAAAATGGAATGGATTGAAAGGCTGAAACTCAAAAAATTGATTGAAATCATGATAAGTGAAATTAAAATGTCCTTATTCATAATGTAAGATTTTTATTACAAAACAAAACAGTCGTTTTGTTATATAGCATTTAAAGTACATAATGTAAAACTTTCAGAAAATTTGACCTAACCAGAGTGGAGTTAAATTCTTTGAAAGCTAAAAAGTGAATTAATCCAATATTTTTCTTTGGTTGACAAATTTATTAATGTTTAATGGATATTAGCAAACATGTGATTTTTGAGCAAAATACAATGTGTTGGGTGCAGCGCCCCCTTAAAAGTTACAAAAGCTCTTTTCAGAGCTTTTAGATAGTCATATAATGGACATCTATGTTTCACCAATAGATCGGATGCCTTTAACGACTTTTTTTATTATCAAAAATCGTTACAATGACTTTGAAGTTTTTTCAAAGTGAAACCCGTTCATTTTGCAAAGATAACTTTCAAACTTTTGAACGACTGTTTTAAGGATGTGACTTGGTTCCACAAGTTGTTAGCGCGAATCGAAAGTGTTCTGAGTTGACTTGTTCTTTACTGTCAAGACCTTCCCTTAAAATACCTCAAGTTGGTTAAAATGACCAGCCTCTTTGCTGAAATAGACAGACCGAAGAAAGGAGAAATCATACCCAAGGGGGAAAGAATTATGCTATGATCCAAGTGGTCTGCCAATATGAGTAATATTGTTGGGCCTTTCGTTTGTCAGTTTAAATCATCAGGTGAATATCATTTGCTTTCCAGCAAGTCCAATTTTCAATGCATTCCGGATACCAAAAGATCACTTTAATGCAGCCCTCGCATGTGAAAGCCATGGCCTGTCTCTGGTACAAGATACAGACGAGGAGAAACATCAGCGATTGGAAGATTATATTTTTTCGACAGGATTACAGGGTGAAAGTTTCTGGTTCGATGCGAGAGCTTATACGAACAGCTACGTAGAAAGTAGTGATGGTACGAGTTTACGGCCGTTTGGATTTGCCCCAGGCGAACCGAACGTAAATGGACCGTGTTTGGTTCAACAATGGTGAGATTCTAAACATTTAATCATTTTATATAATATCAAAAGTCAGTCATAGTCATGACCATCAAATCTTATTACTCTCACGCTATTAACTACAGCATTGTAACAATGCAAAGCAATGATGCAGTATTTTTATGACACATAGACAATATATTAAAACCTATAATACAAAATTTGAAGTAAAGACTCATACAGAAAAAGGCATTAATGTAGTCAGAATTATGATAATATATAAAAACAGACTGACAACAACTAGGAAGACAAAGAGATAACCAGGGTAACACCCCTGAAGGCATTCGATAAGAATGACGTCAGACTCAAGGGAATGAATTAATGCATAGACAAAAAATGATTGCATCTGCTCACATTTAACAGTATATTATAAATCAAACCCTCATTAATAGGAATTCCATGAAGGGGCTTTACCGTTGGGGTGACGATGATTGTGAATTACAGAAGATGTATATATGTGAGACCACTGGTAAGTTTCATTACCAAAAAACTCATTATATATATATATATATATATATATATATATATATATATATATATATATATATATATATATATATATATTATATATAGATAGATGGATAGATAGATAGATAGATAGATAGATAGAGAGATAGAGATAAATATAATTTTCTCTCGACTGCGCAATTGCGCAAATTGCGCATTTCGAGCCATTTTCTGCCCTTTAAAAGTTAATGACAGCACGAACATCGCGCACAGAACACAGGAAGCAAATACGCACATAAGTAATAATATTATTATAGTTTATTGCCTGAATACATGGGTTTATATGCCCGAGAGCAGGTGACAATTTGCCCGACGCCAGGAGGGCAAAGTTTCTCCTGCTGCGAGGGCACATAAACCCATGTATTCAAACAATAATATTTTAATTACATACCTCTTAAAAGCTAACGCTATATGATATTCAGTCACATGCAGGGCATTTTAAAACAATTTTACTATAATCGACCAACATAATACAGATTTAACGAAAGTCAAAATAGCAGTGCGCGCATGGATACTTTACATCTAGCGTTAAGCGTCTACTTTGACATCGAAAACGTCGAAGGGCCTCACTGGACCGCGTAACCATGGGAACCGGTCAGTATATCGTTCACCGGCGGCCTGCTAACCCTCCGGATGTTCCTATTCAAATCAATGCACAATTTTGCACACACATTGAGGCATGTAATAAATGTTACTTAAGTTTCATGCTTCCTTCAATCATCTGCAATCATATGAAACGTAATTTATAGATGTAAACCTCCTTGCTGACTCCCCTTGATACATTTGCCTTGTGATCGACACCTTTAACCTGACAGTTACTTTGCAACGGGCTTGTCCAAGCAATTGCAATCACTGATAACACCTTCAAGACGCGCTTCACCAATCACATGCAATAATTCCGTTACAAGAAATACAGGAATAGCACAGAGTTGTCCAAATTTGTTTGGGCTTTAAAAAACAAGGACCAGATATTTGACGTTCGTGGTTAATGATTGACAAGGTATCGAGTTATCCTAACATAAGCAAGCAATGTAATCTTTGTATATCAAAAAAGCTACACATTATCAATGCTGACAAATCTACACTGCTAAACAAATATCTGACTTTGTTTCAAAATGTTGCCACCAAAATAGATATAATTCATCACATTTGAATACCACCAAAATAGACAATGGTACATCTCAACCATATAAATGAAAGTGTAGAGCTAAAAAACCCTTGAGTTCTGCCTGTAGACTGCAGGATGCATGAAACCAGTACCAGGTATTAAAGGTATCAATACTTGAAGTAATTTGTGTAATTATTTATATCACTCTACTTTCAGCATCGAGCACTGTAATTTCCTACAAGGGCATCTGTCTGCCTGTCTGCCTATCTGCCTGTCTGTGTGTATGTATGTATGTATGTATGTATGTATGTATGTATGTATATATAATCTGCCATGATTTTCCATTTAAGAGAAAAAAACTCGGTAAGGCATCTATACCGGAAAGCGTGCAGCTAAAGAGTAGTTGGTCGTATCTTTACAACAGTAATGTGCTTTTCTCGTATCCGAGGTACAGTTTTGGGGAATTCCTGTACAGTTCGGGGTGATTCCAGCATTCAACGGTCTGGGTAGGCATTGACAATCGTTATATTGTGCAGGCTTTGAATCGCTCATCTCAGCTTTGTACAGTCTCTTATGCAGAAATCTTTCAAAGATCTCTATGTACTTCTCCATTTACCTCACCAGACAGGACCGAGTGCGCTGTACGTCAACAGAACATTCAGTGTGAGCGAATTTGCAAACACAAAATGGGATCATTGATCTGCGACTGTGGTAGTGATGGACCGGTGCCAGACATCAAATGTGCAGGTAGGGAAACTGAGGTTTGCAAGATTTCTAGGTCTGTGAATTATGTTGTATTTTTCTGATGTTGAAATGTATCAACATAAATTTCTCTAAATTTCAATTAATGCTGATGTCGACTATCTGTCCCTTGTTTTTTAATAATTCTGTTTCTATTTTAAATGTTTTCGCTGTTGTGGAATAATGTTTTGTTCAATTACAATGTATGTACATGTTATGCGTTTCTATTTGAAACAAAACGTACTGAACATTTAGATCTGCATCATTCCGTCTTCCAACGTAATCGTCATCACCTTCGGGGAAATTTCCTTCAGGTTAGAAAAGAGATTAACCGTAAATGCAAATATGGAATGTTTCGGCAAGAGACAGCTTGTTTTATTGAGACTGAAATTCGCCGCTTTATGTCAGGAGGAAATATGAATGGATATACGTCAGGTCATTAATTGTTAATTGTTGAAGCAGCCCGTCAGTAGGCTAGGCTTTTGCTGTTAACCTGCCAAGCTACAGCCGATTTCATCGTAGATTATCCTTGTCAAGAACGTTGATCTGAAAAAAAAGTGGCATTAACGTATGGATGATAACGGACTTGCAAAGCGTTTCGTCGCCGAGTCTCTTCTTATAGTTTTAAATATTCCCTGCTTAGTAGTACAACTTTCCTGTAAAATTGCATTCTCAGTACGATACAAATTCGTACATTCATTTCTGTGTGGATAATAACGTTTTTGACGAAATACGCAAGAGACATTTTACTAAACATCATCCACAAGAAACGGTTACATTTATGTACAGTTTGATGAAGCTGTAAATTCAACTCGATAACAAATATGTTTTTAGAAATAATGAATTGCATAGAAGAAGGCAGTGTGGACAGTAGTTGTGACAGGATATGTGTAACTGGGGCAGGCAACGATAGATGCTACTGTGACTCACAGTCACAAGATGAGGGATGCATAGGTAAGTTGAAAAATGCACGTACTTTCACAGAGCAAACTTTGATTCATTAGTCAGTATTAGCCCGTATTTCTTAAGGTAGTATGCACCTTGAAAGTGAAAGTCTTAAACCTTTGTTCAAACTTTCTCAATGAAACTTTCAACCACACTCTTACAAAATCAAGAATAAAACTCAAGGTTACCTTGCTAAGTTTGGTACTGGAAAAACAAGTGACCTCAGCATTTACTGATATTACAAGTACAAAATGGCTGCCATCCCTGTGTTAACTCTATTGGGAAACTAAAAATTTTGATTTTCGGAAAACGAAGACTAAACTTTTCCTTACTCCATGAGTTTTAAAATTAGCCCCGAGAGTCCAAATAGCTGTCGAGGCGCATCCTACCTGAAACTAATAATCGCGACCGTTTGCTAACAGGAATGACTCTGAACGAGTACCGTAAACCAACGCCTAAATTTGTAAACATACCGGTAGATGACAAGTAATATTAATAATACTTCCACTAACTCCGATGAGGTCGACGAAATGCAATATACCATATCACTTTGATTCTATTCCGCCAAAGAGATTCGCAATCCATCCTATCGTTTCCAATATGTGATATGGTACTCGATAGACAGCATTTTGGGTCTCTATGCCACTTAGTTTGTCATAATGAATTTGATATTCCTTTACCTTGGTCTACAAGGTACATACAGTAGCAGGTAGAAATCTGTAATATTTGCAGAAACTATAATTATACATCTACGGTTGCCTTTCACTCTACGGCATATCGCTACTACATAAAAGGCCAATTCTCTGTATCGTTTTGCATTTTTTCAACAAGACGATTTGAAATGAAGTATACCCTTTGTAACAGTTCCTACATAAGTGTGACCACAAAACATTTTTCAACATTGGCAATGAATGTAGAACTTGGATTTTAACAACTAAATAATTCAAATTGAAACTCGCATAATGCCGCCTCATACACGAACTGAGCACCTGAATTTAATCGACCATGTCCACTAACAAAGATTGAAATAATGACACCTTGATGCACATCTAGACACTTCGAAGCACAATGAAAAGATGCAGCTAACGGGGCTATAAATAACTAATTCTCCTATCGTTACCAGTACGTCCGTCAAAGTGTAGCTATAAAGAAATTTTGGATCTTAATCCTTTGGACATCGGTTTAATAACGTTCAAACCGTCGGATACTTTTCGCTGTGAATGGGATGTAAACGTTCCAAAAGGTATGTATCACGATATCATATTTGAAGAGAGCTCAACAATGCTATTCATTCGCACATAAATTATAGGCCTTCTCGACATCATCCGATGAAATCGGACAGTTACTGCTAAGGCGTAAAAGAAATGTTTACTTTTTGAATTTTGATTCTGACCAAAAAAAAGATACATACATATGGAACGCCGTAGCTATCATAAATGCATTGTAAACATTTTCTCTTTCCCATTTTCAGAACTTGTTTCGCATTTTTAGAACATGTTAGGCATTACTCTCACGTCACTCTGCATTGAAATTATCATTTTAGGCATTTGCAATAACATTACTGACATTCAACTGATCGTGTAAGGCATTTCAAACAATGTTATAGGCATTGAAATTGTCATTTTAGGCATTTGAAATAACATTACTGACATTCAACTGATCGTGTAAGGCATTTCAAACAATGTTATAGGCATTGAAATTATCATTTTAGGCATTTGCAATAACATTACTGACATTCAACTGATCGTGTAAGGCATTTCAAACAATGTTATAGGCATTGAAATTATCATTTTAGGCATTTGCAATAACATTACTGACATTCAACTGATCGTGTAAGGCATTTCAAACAATGTTATAGGCATTAAAATTATCATTTTAGGCATTTGCAATAACATTACTGACATTCAACTGATCGTGTAAAGGCATTTCAAACAATGTTATAGGCATTGAAATTATCATTTTAGGCATTTGCAATAACATTACTGACATTCAACTGATCGTGTGAGGCATTTCAAACAATGTTATAGGCATTGAAATTATCATTTTAGGCATTTGCAATAACATTACTGACATTCAACTGATCGTGTGAGGCATTTCAAACAATGTTATAGGCATTGAAATTATCATTTTAGGCATTTGCAATAACATTACTGACATTCAACTGATCGTGTAAGGCATTTCAAACAATGTTATAGGCATTGAAATTATCATTTTAGACTTTTGCAATAACATTACTGACATTTAAATGATCGTGTTAGGCATTTCAAATACGGATAGTTTTCAATCGGATTCGAACCCACAACATACGGCATCAGTCGCCTAGCTGAGAGGCCAGAGACAGAACCAGTCGGCTAAATCTCCACTCCCAAAAAAGAGTGGTTCAATAGCCGGCTAAGTTGTTACATTTTTCTGACTGAGACCGCTCAACACGTTGTAGAGTTCGTGAAGCACTCACGCACGCATGCTCACTATCATACATCGCACATACACACTACATCGAAGCGAAGAAACGAATTTCATCGCTTTAACTGGGCGAACGATAACAATGTTATAGACAATTCAGGTGATTGTTGAAGGCACTCGATTGTTCACTTTCGGCATTTGCAATACTGTTATAGTACTGTGCGGGCGCTGTTCTGTTATTTTAGATTGACCAACTCATTACCATGTCAATAGTAGGCTTGCACAATACAGTCAAAGTCATTCAGCTCATCGTCTTAGGCATTTTCATCATTGTAGAGCCCATTTGTGAGGGCGCTGTTCTCAACTCCGATTCTGCGCAATAGGTCCGAATCAACAGAGCGCTCCCGCGAATTCCGCGCACTTTTAACTCACTTTTACTGCTATCGTCTCCAACGGGCATTCACGTGATATTGTACGCATTGAGCTCAAACTTTTCGCCATGGCCATGAAACGAATCGTCGAACGAAATGTCTCTCAGTACTTTGGCTTCGAATTTTGAAGCTGAGCGAATCGATCCAACGCTTGTTCCATCTATGAGTGAGGGCCAACTCATGCGACTGGGAGTTGGCACAATGGGTCTCCAGCTACGTCTTAAACAGTTATGCCAGGCGTATATTCAAGCAGAAACACAGGAAAGTGAAGGTGACGCCGCCGTGTAATAAAGGGAAAGTGGCTTCACACATCAGCCATCTCGTCTTGTATGTGCTTTGGTGTGTTTAGTGTCTGAGTTGTGTTTTGGCTGTTAGTGTGGAAATTACTAGTAACGAAACGAGTCGTTAATTTTAAAATAAGCCATGGCGAGACGTGGGCGCAGTCAGATGTGTCCTTGACAGCGGTGACTCTTTTTTATCCCCACGTTTCGAAACCAGAGCGGTCTCTTCCTCAGTCGCCTAAGATATGTGTATATCTTTTTTGTTTTATGTCATGTCGATATTGTTGATCTCCTGTGCTTCTAGCAGTGAAGCCAGAATGCTTATGTTTGGATCGTAATGTGTTCGTTCGTTCATTGACTGTTATAATGCAATGGTTTTTAGCCTTAATCAGTGTGTCGCTTATGTTCGTATTTCTTTGTAAGCGATGATCGGTTGTTTAGGAAATAAATTCCTTAATGTTTCGTCCTTTTCTACGTGATCCCAGTTTTCACACATAGCTAGTTTGATAGCTTTTGTCTTTATGTATGGGCTATATCTTGTGGTGAACACAAGTGTGTTTTTCGTTCTGTTTTCTGTTCGCTGGTGTTGTAATTGCTTAATTCTGGTGGCGAACTTTGTTTGTGATGTAATTCTAGAGATTTCATCCTGTTTGTAGCCACGTTCAACTAATCTTGCATTGAATGAATTGACTTTTAGCACTAAAGTCATTCTCATTGTTGCAAGTTCTGATGTACCTTAGTGTTTCGCCTTTGATCAGGCCTTTAAAGGTAGATTTTGGATGGCATGATGTTCTATGTATTAGGAATTGCAACGTATCTGTGGTTTTCGTGTGTGTTCTAATGTCCAGTATTTTCTCACTGTTATGTCGTTGACCTTTGTATACCACAAGATCGAGATCGAGATACCACAAGATGTCCCTCAAAAGTATCAATTACGTCCCCAAGGTTATGAGAGGCAAGAATCTCCGCCATCGTCTTCATTTTGAATAGATATTAGTATCAGTTCAGTTCTAGGTCAGTACAGTGAGCTTACACTTGCTGTGAAAGCAATACATTGTTGGAAAATCATTTATATTCTTTTCATGTGACTTACATGTGGTGATTCCTGTCACAAAATAAAGTGTCAACCATGTGAAAGCCTAAAAGAAGATATTTCATACGTTTTTGTTAGTTGATCTGATCATTTTTCGCGAATGACTCATTTGGGTTCAGAGGTCACTCGGAAAATAGAATCATTTGAGGTTAGAGGTCATCCCTCCTTGAAAAAAGATACTTCAACCACAGGGCCTCATAAGTGCCTATTTAAGTCAATATTACAGCGTTTTTCTTTCTTTTTCAATGTTACAAATAATCCAGCTGA